>NW_021703777.1:50758324-50918788 GCF_005190385.1 Monodon monoceros
CCCCCCCCCCCCCCCCCCCCCCCCCGCCTGAGTGAGCCGGAGCCCCCGAATCAGCGGCTCCTTTAACCCCGTCCTGTCTGAGCAAAAAACAGACGCACTCCAGCGACCTATACGCAGAGGCAGGGCCAAATCCAAAGCTGAGCTCCTGTGAGCTGTGAGAACAAAGAAGAAAAAGGGGAAATCTCTCCCAGCAGCCTCAGAAGCAGCGGATTAAAGCTCCACAATCAACTTGATATACCCTGCATCTATGGAATACCTGAATAGACAAGGAATGATCCCAAATTGAAGAGGTGGAATTTAGGAGCGAGATCTATGATTTTTTTCCCTTGTCCTCTTTTTGTGAATGTGTACGTGTATGCTTCTGTGTGAGATCTTGTCTGGATAGTCTTGCTTCTACCATTTGTCCTAGGGCTCTATCCGCCCATGGTTTTTTTTTTTAATTTTTTTTCTTAATAATTAATTTTAATTGTAATAACTTTTTTATACTTTACCTTAGTTCTTTCTTTCTTTCTTTCCTTCCTTCCTTCCCTGCTTTAGACAACGAATCACCCCAAATTCAGGAGGTGGTCTCTGAGAGCAAGATTTATGATTTTTCCCCCTTTACCTCTTTTTGTGAGGGTGTATGTGTATGCTTCTGTGTAAGATTTTCTCTGTATAGCTTGCTTCCAACATTTGTCCTAAGGTTCTATCCGTCCCTTTTTTTTCCTAAATATTTTTTAATTCAAAAACTATATTATACTTTATTTTATTTTTACTGTATCTTCGTTCTTTCTGTCTTTTTTCCTTCTTTCCCTCCTTCCTTCCTTCCTCCCACCCTCCCTCCCTCCTTTCTTTCTTTCTTTGCTTCTTTCTTCCTTCCTTCCTTTCCTCCTTTCCTTCTTTCTTTTCTCATACTTCTACTAATTCTCTCTACTTTTTCTCCCTTTTATTCTGAGCCATGTGGATGAAAGGCTCTTGGTGCTCCAGCCAGGAGTCAGGCCTCTGCCTCTGAGGTAGGAGAGCCAACTTCAGGTCACTGGTCAACAAGAGACCTCCCAGCTCCACATAATATTAAACGGCGGAAATCTACCAGAGACCTCCATCTTAACACCAGCACCCAGCTTCACTCAACGACCAGCAAGCCACAGTGCTGGACAACCTATGCCAAACAACTAGCAAAACAGGAACACAACCCCACCCATTAGCAGAGAGGCAGCCTAAAATCATAATAAGGCCACAGACACCCCAAAACACACCACCAGATGTGAACCTGCCCACTAGAGGGACAAGATCCAGCCTCATCCACCACAACACAGGCACTAGTCCCCTCCACCAGGAAGCCTACACAACCCACTGAAACAACCTTAGCCACTGGAGACAGACATCAAAAACAATGGGAACTACGAACCTGCAGCCTGCAAAAAGGAGACCCCAAACACAGTAAGATAAGCAAAATGAGAAGACAGAAAAACACACAGCAGATGAAGGAGCAAGATAAAAATGCACCAGACCTAACAAATGAAGAGGAAATAGGCAGCCTACCTGAAAAAGAATTCAGAATAGTGATAGTAAGGATGATCCGAAATCTTGGAAGTAGAATGGACAAAATGCAAGAAACAGTTAACAACGACCTAGAAGAAATAAAGATGAAACAAGCAATGATGAACAACGCAATAAATGAAATTAAAAATACTCTAGAAGGGATCAATAGCAGAATAACTGAGGCAGAAGAACGGATAAGTGACCTGGAAGATAAAGTAGTGGAGATAACTACTGCAGAGCAGAATAAAGAAAAAAGAATGAAAAGAACAGAGGACAGTCTCAGAGACCTCTGGGACAACATTAAACACACCAACATTCGAATTATAGGGGTTCCGGAAGAAGAAGAGAAAAAGAAAGGGACTGAGAAAATATTTGAAGAGATTATAGTTGAAAACTTCCCTAATATGGGAAAGGAAATAGTTAATCAAGTCCAGGAAGCACAGAGAGTCCCATACAGGATAAATACAAGGAGAAATACGCCAAGACGCATATTAATCAAACTGTCAAAAATTAAATACAAAGAAAGCATATTAAAAGCAGCAAGGGAAAAACAACAAATAACACACAAGGGAATCCCCATAAGGTTAACAGCTGATCTCTCAGCAGAAACCCTACAAGCCAGAAGGGAGTGGCCGGACATACTGAAAGTGATGAAGGAGGAAAACCTGCAACCAAGACTACTCTACCCAGCAAGGATCTCATTCAGATTTGATGGAGAAATTAAAACCTTTACAGACAAGCAAAAGCTGAGAGAGTTCTGCACCACCAAATGAGCTTTACAACAAATGCTAAAGGAACTTCTCTAGACAAGAAACATAAGAGAAGGAAAAGACCTATCATAACGAACCCAAAACAATTTAGAAAATGGGAATAGGAACATACATATTGATAATTACCTTAAATGTAAATGGACTAAATGCTCCCACCAAAAGACACAGATTGGCTGAATGGATACAAAAACAAGGCCCTTATATATGCTGTCTACAAGAGACCCACTTCAGACCTAGAGACACATACAGACTGAAAGTAAGGGGATGGAAAAATATATTCCATGCAAATGGAAACCAAAAGAAAGCTGGAGTAGCAATTCTCATATCAGACAAAATAGACTTTAAAATAAGGACTATTAAAAGAGACAAAGAAGGACACTACATAAGGATCAAGGGATCGATCCAAGAAGAAGATATAACAATTGTAAATATTTATGCACCCAACATAGGAGCACCTCAATACATAAGGCAAATACTAACAGCCATAAAAGGGAAGATCGACAGTAACGCATTCATAGTAGGGGACTTTAACACCCCACTTTCACCCATGGACAGATCATCCAAAATGAAAATAAATAAGGAAACACAAGCTTTAAATGATACATTAAACAAGATGGACTTAATTGATATTTATAGGACACTCCATCCAAAAACAACAGAATACACATTTTTCTCAAGTGCTCATGGAACATTCTCCAGGGTAGATCATATCTTGGGTCACAAAACAAGCCTTGGTAAATTTAAGAAAATTGAAATTGTATCAAGTATCTTTTCTGACCACAACGCCATGAGACTAGATATCAATTACAGGAAAAGATCTGTAAAAAATACAAACACATGGAGGCTAAACAATACACTACTTAATAATGAAGTGATCACTGAAGAAATCAAATAGGAAATAAAAATATACCTAGAAACAAATGACAGTGGAGACACAACGACCCAAAACCTATGGGATGCAGCAAAAGCAGTTCTAAGTGGGAAGTTTATAGCAATACAAGCCCACCTTAAGAAGCAGGAAACATCTCGAATAAACAACCTAACCTTGCACCTCAAGCAATTAGAGAAAGAAGAACAAAAAAACCCCAAAGCTAGCAGAAGGAAAGAAATCATAAAAATCAGATCAGAAATAAATGAAAAAGAAATGAAGGAAACGATAGCAAAGATCAATAAAACTAAAAGCTGGTTCTTTGAGAACATAAACAAAATAGATAAACCACTAGCCAGACTCATCAAGAAAAAAAGGGAGAAGACTCAAATCAATAGAATTAGAAATGAAAAAGGAGAAGTAACAACTGACACTGCAGAAATAAAAAAAAATCATGAGAGATTACTACAAGCAACTCTATGCCAATAAAATGGACAATCTGGAAGAAATGGACAAATTCTTAGAAATGCACAACCTGGCAAGACTGAATCAGGAAGAAATAGAAAATATGAACAGACCAATCACAAGCACTGAAATTGAAACTGTGATTAAAAATCTTCCAACAAACAAAAGCCCAGGAGCAGATGGCTTCACAGGTGAATTCTATCAAACATTTAGAGAAGAGCTAACACCTGTCCTTCTCAGACTCTTCCAAAATATAGCAGAGGGAGGAACACTCCCAAATTCCTTCTACGAGGCCACCATCACCTTGATACCAAAACCAGACAAAGATGTCACAAAGAAAGAAAACTACAGGCCAATATCACTGATGAACATAGATGCAAAAATCCTCAACAAAATACTAGCAAACAGAATCCAACAGCACATTAAAAGGATCATACACCATGATCAGGTGGGGTTTATTCCAGGAATGCAAGGATTCTTCAATATACGCAAATCTATCAATGTGATAAACCATATTAACAAATTGAAGGAGAAAAACCATATGATCATCTCAATAGATGCAGAGAAAGCTTTCGACAAAATTCAACACCCATTTACGATAAAAACCCTGCAGAAAGCAGGCATAGAGGGAACTTTCCTCAACATAACAAAGGCCATATATGACAAGCCCACAGCAAACATCATCCTCAATGGTGAAAACCTGAAAGCATTTCCACTAAGATCAGGAACAAGACAAGCTTGCCCACTCTCACCACTCTTATTCAACATAGTTTTGGAAGTTTTAACCACAGCAATCAGAGAAGAAAAGGAAATAAAAGGAATCCAAATCGGAAAAGAAGAAGTAAAGCTGTCACTGTTTGCAGATGACATGATACTATACATAGAGAATCCTAAAGATGGTGCCATAAATCTACTAGAGCTAATCAATGAATTTGGTAAAGTAGCAGGATACAAAATTAATGCACAGAAATCTCTGGCATTCCTATATACTAATGATGAAAAATCTGAAAGTGAAATCAAGAAAACACTCCCATTTACCATTGCAACAAAAAGAATAAAATATCTAGGAATAAACGTACCTAAGGAGACAAAGGACCTGTATGCAGAAAATTATAAGACACTGATGAAGGAAATTAAAGATGATACAAATAGATGGAGAGACATACCATGTTCTTGGATGGGAAGAATCAACATTGTGAAAATGACTCTACTACCCAAAGCAATCTACAGATTCAATGCAATCCCTATCAAACTACCACTGGCATTTTTCACAGAAATAGAACAAAAAATTTCACAATTTGTATGGAAACACAAAAGACCCCGAATAGCCAGAGCAATCTTGAGAACGAAAAAAGGAGCTGGAGGAGTCAGGCTCCCTGACTTCAGACTATACTACAAAGCTACAGTAATCAAGACAGTATGGTACTGGCACAAAAACAGAAAGATAGATCAATGGAACAGGATAGAAAGCCCAGAGATAAACCCACGCACATATGGACACCTTATCTTTGACAAAGGTGGCAGGAATGTAGAGTGGAGAAAGGACAGCCTCTTCAATAAATGGTGCTGGGAAAACTGGACAGGTACATGTAAAAGTATGAGATTAGATCACTCCCTAACACCATACACAAAAATAAGCTCAAAATGGATTAAAGACCTAAATGTAAGGCCAGAAACTATCAAACTCTTAGAGGAAAACATAGGCAGAACACTCTATGACATAAATCACAGCAAGATCCTTTCTGACCCAATTCTTCAGGAATTGCCCCAGTTCACCAGTCCCCTGGTGTAGTTGACTATGAGATTCCTGTGAGCAAAAGGAATATGGAAATTACACCTGATTGTCTATGCACAGAGACAGAAGCCCTTAGGTAGGTTAGAATGATTATCCCTTTCAGAACTTGCTCAACTCTAGCTAGGCAATCTCATCAGAGACAGAACTATTGGGAGCTAGTGAAAAAAAAGATGAAAATAAAGTAGGAATTCAATATGCTGATTAAAGATTAGAGAATTACTGGACTTGACTAAGCAATTGGGGGATATCTAAAAATCCATCTCTTCTCACTCCCCCAAAATCTTTCTGGTTTCCACAGCTGTGGCATCTCCTCATGCCCTGAAGTCAATCCTGCTAAGAATGAGGATGAAGTGAGAAGATGAAGATAGAGGTGGTGCAGGGAAGTGAGGTGTACTTACCTGCTATAGTCCTTTGCCACAGGGTTCTTTGAATGAGCTTTTGAATCAGTTGGCTTGGGTTCAAATCCCAAGTCAGCCACTTAGTGGCTGTAAATTTTTGCTACTTACCTAACCTAATTGAACTTCTTTTCTTTTGTCTTAAAATGAGAATAAAAGCACTAATTGATGTGAGGAAAAAAAGGGATAATCTATGAAAAGTACTCAGCATAGTTCCTGGGATGAAATAAGCCCTCATGAAACTTGAGATAATTTTAGCAGTTTTACAAATCAGGTGAGGAATTCTGTCTTATGATAAAACCTGCATTATATTCCATTATATCCCACGTTTCTCACTTTTCTTCCACATCTGAATCTTTATCTGGGTACCTTAAGCTCCTCTTATATAGGATTCAGACTTGTTTTTTTCTTTCTCTCTGAGAATTAGTCCTGCTCCTGAGCTCCATGTTTATAGCAAGACCTCTATCATCTGCTCAGCTCTTTCTGACCCTGTTCTCCAATTCCTGACTCTTAATACCCACCTTTCTATTACCTACTACCCCATGTTCTCTGAATTCCATTGTCCTAGCACTTTCTGCCTATCTGTTCTGTGATAACGTGGGTTTTTTTGATCAAGAAATCTAATTCAAATCTGAATCATTTTAAAGATGAAGACCATGACTTCTGGAAAGGGTTTAAGATTAGCCCAGGTTTCTCTTACTCTCTCTTCACCATGATGCGTCTTTGTGTAGTTGGTTTCCAGTATCACATGTGTGTCCTCCCACCTGCATATCTCAGGACATAGTTGTAGGACATACTTCCATTGGATAAATATGAAGATAACAGATAACTGTACACAAACTGAGTGGTATATAAATTCTGTAAATTTTACTCTGTCCTCTTCTTCTTGTCATTGTTGCTGCTGCAGACACATGAGTAAAGAAAGAGCCCAATTACTAGATACAGACTAACATTAGACCAGTAACAGGGCTGACTTACCATAAAAGAAGTATAGTATTAATATTTTTTCAAAATAATTTTTAATTTTCCAAGAATTGGGAGTAGAATGTTCAGGAATGGTAAAATGAGGAAACTTGAACCTGCATATTGATATCATGTTTGAGAATTAGAGCCATCAAGGGGAACGGAATCGAAACAGTAAGAGGAACACATGATTTCATAATCTTCCTGGAAGCTGATAGTTGCTTGAACTTAAGGTAAAAAATCCTTACAAAATAAAGAAATCCATGAAAAATAGGACTATAATGTAAGGATTTTTAAAGTATTTACAAAATTACCAGTGCCATATTTAAAGTACAGCAATATTACACTAATAATGTCATGACACATGTAGCAAAATACTATGAATTATAGTCTATTTTATATGTAGTTTATTACTTTCAAATGTACAACATTGTTAAAATAATTGGATAAGGCTAATTTGGAATTCACAGTACAATTTAGAGGTCAACAACTACTGTTTGAGCTTTAAAGGTAACTATCAAGTGGATAGCAGGTATATATCTGATAGGACTGAAAAATAAAGTACGAAATTTGATGTTGAAAAATTCTGAGTTCAAAAAGATTTTCTTGGGCTTCCCTGGTGACGCAGTGGTTGAGAGTCCGCCTGCCGATGCAGGGGACACGAGTTCGTGCTTCTTTTACTAAGATAAACAAAGATGTCGAGTTTTGTAAATCATTTAAAAATTTCTGGCATTCCAAGTATCAGGCATTTCAAAGAAGCTATCTGCTCTAATGAACACTACTGAAAAGTTAGTGGTTATGTCTTTCTTTCCTGATAAGACTCTCAGGGGACTTTTCACAAGTGGGAGAAGACTGTAGTCACTTTACATTTTTAGGCTCACAGACTATCAAAAAGTGAAGCCACATAGATGCTTTAAAGTGCTGTCAGACTACTGGATTTGCTCTGACGTATAAAGAGCATGTAAATAGTCAATCACATCCTCACAACAAGAAAAAAAAACAAAAAAACTGAACGGGAAATTAACAATGTGTCTTAGATCCATCAGAGAAATGAGGTCACAGGGCAAACTGCAGTCCCCAAAACTGGAGAAACAGGAGAATACATAGAATGAGAGCCAATGAGAGTGAAAGCCAGTGGAGCCAGTAACCGGTAGGAACTGACGAAATGCTGGAGGCTCAGTGTGGCTTAGTTTAAGAGTTAAAAACTCCTGAGGGCCCAGTCAGAGAAAAACCCCAGGCTTTTGTGAGTTTTATTTCCAAGAGTCTCACCAGGTTATCATGTTGAAGAACAAATGGAGAAAAATCCCCTGAGTTCAGACAGTGAGAGGGGAAGAATAACAATCTAAAAAAAAAAAAACCTAAAGGGAAAAAATCAGAATGCAAATTTCAAAAGTACCTGAAATTAAAAGGTTTTGAAAAGTGTCTATAGTCATTAGTATCTTAATAAAAACAGATGAAAGTAAAAATTCTAGTCATAGAGATACAGATGATAAATTGAACTTTGGATCATTTATTTAGATGTTTGATATTGGGTATATCCAGCCACATATTAAAGGAGCTCTTATCCTTCGTCCTGCCTTCTTAATTACAGTTACACAGATTTTCCAAGAGGAACATTATTTCATCAATATTAGGCTTACTTTCTATGCAAAGCTCATAATGTCTTCATGATTAATATGTACAGAGACAATGTCAACGTATTTGATTTGAGTCTGTGTTTATTTTTGAAATACATTTAGGCCTAATTCAAATATGAGAAATCTCTTCAAACTTGAGGGTCACGGGAAAAAAAGCATAGATTCATCTACTTAATAAAGTCTTCCTGAATGTTAGAGGATATTTTGAAACCTAAATCTGCTTATAAATAAAAGTTCCACCTATGAGAAAGAATTGGAGATAAACAAAAAGAAAAATGTAGCTAAATATTCTGTCTAGTATTTGTTCTATTGAAAGGTAATTGTCTCATTTTCTTCACCCTTCAAAATTCATTGAAAAATTTAAATATTTAAGGAAGTGTTTCCTAGAGTTCTTCTTTTCAGAATTTCAATGGCTATTTTGGCTCTGTGTCTTTCTAATAAATTTTATAACCAACATGTTTTGCCGAAGGAAAACATAAAAAAAAAAAAAAAAACCTAGAGTGTCCTCCACAATAAGGGCCTACTCATTAAAGAAAAAGATCTTACCATAATCTTATCTCATGTGGCAGAAGGGAAATACTCAACTACAGCCCCCTCTGGGCTTCCTGTCTCATAAAGGGGAGGAAAAATATAACAGAGGAGACCAAAGCAAGGACACTAGAGGAAATTCAAGTATGTGACACTATAGCAAACATTAAATACAGCCTAACTCTTAGTCAGATAATATCCAAAATTCTTACGATACCAAATGCTGGTGAGGCTTTAGAGCAGTAGGAACTCTGATTCACCACTGATGGGAGTGCAAAATGGTACAGCAACAGTGACAGTTTCTTACAAAGTTAAACATAGTCTTAATCATTCAATCTCACAATAATACTTCTACATATTTACTCACATGAGGAGCAAACTTATTTCCACACAAAAACCTGCACATGAATCTTAATAGCAGCTTTATAGATACTCGTGAAAATTGGAAGCAGCCAAGAAGTCCCTCGAGAGGTGAATGGTTAAACAAATTTTGGTACCTTCAGACAATAGGATATCATTCAGCAATTAAAATAAGTCAGCTATCAAGGCACCAAAAGACGTGGAGGAACTTTGAATGTACATTGTTAAGTCAAAGAAGCTGATCTAAAAAGGCTACACATGCTGTTTGACTTCAACTATACGGCATTCTGGAAAAGACAAAACTACAGATACAGTAAAAGAATCACTGATTGTCAGTTCACAGGAGGGGAATCAGGATGAATAGATATTCTTTTGTGTCGGGGGTGGGGGGTGGCGTTGAAACTATTCTGTATGACACCATAATGGTGGATGCTTGACATTAAGCATTTGTCAACACCCACAGAAATGTACAATTCAAAAAATTGAAACTTAATGTAAACTATGGACTTCGTTTAATACTAATGTTTCAACAACGGTTCTTCAATTATAACGGATATACCACATTGATGTAAGATGTTAATAAATAGGAGAAAGCAAAGAGGGGATAAGAGATATATCAGACCTCTCTATACTATCTGCTCTTTTTTTTTTTTTTTCGGTACGCGGGCCTCTCACTGTTGTGACCTCTCCCGTTGTGGATCACAGGCTCCGGACGCGCAGGCTCAGTGGCCATGGCTCACGGGCCCAGCCGCGGAGCGGCATGTGGGATCTTCCCGGACCGGGGCACGAACCCGTGTCTCTTGCATCGGCAGGAGGACTCTCAACCACTGCGCCACCAGGGAAGCCCCTACCTGCTCATTTTTGTAAACCTAAAACGGTCCTGAAAAATAAAGTCTACTACTAATAATAACCATAAAAACCACTCCGTCACACTGCCACAGTTTTTCACTATAAATATCGAAATCTTGTCATTTATAAAACAAATGTTAGGACCCTCAAATTAGATCTAAAAGAAGTAAGTGTGTCATACAGAAAGAAAAGACAAGAGAGTGAAAGGCAAGAGAGATGGCTTGAAAGACAAGAGAGAAGGTTAAATTTGGTCATATTAGCCTTTGCTCATACCCTGACTTTTTAGATCAAAGAATATCTTGGTAAACAATGAAGGAAACATCACAGATCCTTATCATTAAATAAAGATAATTTAAAAATTAAGTTAAGCTACACAATAGTGTTAAATAATACAGGCCATATGAAATTTGTATATTTAACAATTAAATGTTTTAACACATTTTATTCAACTCAAATAAATATAAAAAATAAAATGACCAACTACATAAGACCAAATAATATACAATCTAAAAATAAGCCTCTGGTTAAGCCTGCTCTACTTTGATTTTCTATCATGAAAAATTATCATTTTTCAAAAACCACCTAACTGTTCATTTTATTTTATTTTTTTGTTTGATTGGGTTTTTTTGGTTTTATTTTTTGTTTGTTTTTGTTTTTTTGCGTTTTTTTATTGGAGTAAAATTGCTTTACAATGTTGTGTTACTTTCTGCTGTACAATGAAGTGAATCAGCTATATGTATACCTATATCCCCTCCCTCTTGGACCTCCCTCCCACCTCCACTCCCCCATCCCACCCATCTAGGTGGTCACAGAGCACCGAGCTGAGCTACCTGTGCTATACAGCAGGTTCCCACTAGCTATCTATTTTACACATGGTAGTGTATTTATGTCGTAGGGCTGGATATTAATGTCTTTTACAATTAACAACCACAGTTCTCTTAACTCCTTTTTTTTCTTGAACACATGAGCCACTTTCATTCAGTTAATATGCATTCAATGCCCAGCCTGCTAAATGCCATGCAGTGAGCTAATTACAGAATAGCACTCTGTTTTAAATGTATACAGACTAATAAGGGAGTTGGACAAGTAAATTTTAATTATGGCACAATGAGGTAAATGCTAAATAGGATGCGGTGCAAGGTTTCAAAGGTCACTTGGAGGGATATTCAGACTTGCAAGAGTCAGGAAAAGCCTCTCAAAGAAAGTGCAATCAAATTAGAGTCAAGAGACAAAGGAGAACTAATCAGGCTTTGAACTAACTGGGTTGGAGGTATTGATGGGGGTATAAGGTGGGAGCAAAGGACAATATCCTCAGTGGAAGACAGAGTAGGTGCAGAGACACGAAAAGAAAAAAATGTGAAGGATTCATGCGTTCCAAAACCCTTGGACTTTTTTTGAATTGAAGTATAGTTGAGGTAAATATTATATAAGTACAGGTGTACAATATAGTGAGTCACAATTTTAAGGGTTATACTCCATTTATAGTTATCATAAAATATTGGCAATATTCCTGGTGTTGTACAATATATCCTTGTAGCTTATTTTATACCTAACAATTTGTAACTCTTAAGCTTCTATGCCTATCTTTCCCCTCCCTCCTTCCCTCTCCCCACTGGTAACAGCTAGTTTGTTCTCTATATCTGTGAGTCTGCTTTTTTTTTGTTATATTCACTAGTTTGTTGTCTTTCTTTAGATTCCACATATAAGTGATGTCATACAGGATTTGTCTTTCTGTCTGACTTACTTTACTTAGCATAATGCACTCCAAGTCCATTTTTCTCATTCTCTTATCTAAATTCCGACGGTGCCAATGGTGCCAATGGCTAACTTTACCTGGAAATTTCACACTACATCATTGAACATGTGATTGGGAGCAGAGAGAAGTGAGATTTTAAAAATAATAATCCAGGGGCTTCCCTGGTGGCGCAGTGGTTAAGAGTCCGCCTGCCGATGCAAGAGACACGAGTTCGTGCCCTGGTCCGGGAAGATCCCACATGCTGCGGAGCGGCTGGGCCTGTGAGTCATGGCCGCTGAGCCTGTGCGTCCAGAGCCTGTGCTCCGCAACGCAGGAGGCCACAACAGTGAGAGACCGGCGTACTGCAAAAAAATAATAATAATAATAAATAAATAAAAATAAAATAATAATAATCCAAAGGTGAGTGCCGCTTACATTCTTTCCTTAGCTGTCACCTGTTTTTGATTTTCAGGGATGCTTAAGAGTTAAAGGCAAAGATTTTTAAATAGAAGGTGTTTTCCTAGTGACTTAGGACACAAGCAAGTACTACAATGCCTTCTTTGACAGGTCTCCCTAAACTAATCTAGATCTCCTGATCCAGCGTCCTCGATGCCCTCCTGTTTCTTCTCTGTTTCTTACTCCCCTAATAAGTTTATTCTCTCAAAGATCAAGCCCGCCTATTTGATTATTCATCAGTGAATGTGTAAGGGACGCTGTCTTCCAAGCTCTCTTATAATCTATTGCATCATGTTTACATTTTTCTCCCTCTTCTTTGCCTTCACTTCCTCTCCCTCCTTCTCGTCAACCCACAGATGGCTATTGGCAGATTTAGAAATTTGATAATGAACCAAGAATGAAAAATAACAGGAGAATTTCTACATCTCTGTATGAATAAACATGACTCTGTGTGGCTCACTGCATCTGCAGGTATGATTCCATATTTGTATTACTCCGTTGCAACACAAACTCCAGAAAGCCTAGCCCTGCAGATTAATCTCCGCCTCCTTCTCTGGCATTCAGAATAAAAGCTCACCAGAAACATTCCAAATGCACAGTAGTTCTCATCTTTTTTTGCAGCTTGAAACCTGAGTGGAGATTTGAAGAAAACTGGATTGGATCACCAAGTTTCTTTCACAGGACCGTCTGGACAGGTTTTATCTCATTATTGCTGACATTAATATTTCGATTTTAGATATAGCAAATACAGAATGCAAATTATTTATTACAAAACTGTTTTAAGAAGGAAATATAGAGATAATGAAGTTTTTATCAATACTTTAGTCACTTAATAATGTACAACAGGTAAAGCTTTATTAAATCATTTATCATTAAAAATAATACCTTGTATTTATATAATGCTTTGCTGTTTAAAGAGTTTTAACATAAAGCTACAGTATACTAATTGCCTTGTAAGTCCTGCATGTTGGACATGTTCTCTATTTTACTGATAAGAAAACAAAGCAACAGAGTAGAAAATTTAGAGGGGAGACTGAATTCTAGTCAGGTGTTTACTTCTGTGAAATATATCAGAAGAAGTCTATTACCACCAGAGGCCTTGAAAATATTACTATCACTTTTAAGTGAGAGATATCAGATACACAAGAGCAGAAATCCAAGTCCTTGGTAAGTTGTTGACAGGTAGACCATTGTCAGGATAGTACTTATTTTATCTAGGAGACTTTAGTGGAACTTAGAGAGCCCGAAGAGATTTGATCTAACAATTAAATAATTGAATTTAATGAGGATTTTATAGCATCTATTTTGTGACAGTGCTGAGGTTCTGGATAGAATGATGTACAAGAGGATATTCTCCAGTTTCAGCCACTTTGCTCAAATCCAAGTAAGTCGAAGAAAGTGAGGCTGAAGTGAGCTCTTTGCATCTACACTCACCCTGGTATTCAGCACTTATCACTGGGTTTGGTAACAACAGAGGAACTCAGACAGAGAGTACTTGCTGAATTAAAGGCAGATTGAGAGTGGAGGAGGGGAGGATGGAGAAACACAGAAAGAAAAAGAGGAAGGAAAGAAGAAATAAAAGAGAAAGAAGAAATATTTCTTCCTTCAACTGAATTTATGAATCACAGTTTTAATAATTTTTGTTCATGTTTCTAGACAACAGTAACCTACATACTCAGTTATGAAATGAACTTGACAATTTCTAACTGAAATAGGTCTTTTGAGAAAGAAAAAAGCAGCTAGAGGTGAATCTATACATTGTGATGTGAGATAATTTACTAAAAGAAGTTAGGTAAACAAAGCAAGAGATTTTATTATATGCCACCTAGTTTAACTCAGATTCAAATTGACCATGAAGGGTCAGCCAGAAGTCAGTCAACTGTTTGATAATAAATCAGCTACTCCCGATTGACTATAAGCCAATTCTTACAAGCCTGGCAGAACATCAAGAAAGTTGTTCACATGAATAAACAAATCAACAGACAGGGCAAGGGATGCCTTCCTCACACAGTTTTTTCTAGTGATTTTATGAACAATAGACTTCTATGCAAACCAGTAAGAAAGTTAAAGACAACTGGAAATACATGATGGGAAAACTGCAGATATATTCAATTTATAAATAAATAATAAATTACTAGCTATACATCAGTTAGGACAAAACAACACTCCTGATGGGCAAAATTGATCAAAATGATTAAAAGAACCAGTAAACTTAAGAAATATGAAAAATTATAAAATATCTATGAAATACAGATTTTAAATAATATATATTCAATTACGAAAGATTGCAACAATTAAATTTCCAATACTGATGATGCAGTGAGAAAATAGGCAATTTCATATACCACGCAAATGTGCACACTCTTTTAGTGATTTGTTAAAGACAATTGCCAATTTCTTAAGTGTGTATACCTTTTACTTTGGCAATTCCATCATCACTGCAAAGATAAGTGTGAAAAGACATATGCTCGAAGAAATTTGTTGCAGTTCTATTTATATTGGAAAAAAGGAACAACAGGGATTCCCAACAATAAAGAGTTGTATCATCTATGTTACATCCATACTATGGATTGCTATGTGTTATTTATAAGAATAAAAACAGAATTTATGTACCAGCAGCAAAATATGTTCACATCATACAGTTCAGTATAAAAACAGATTACAAATGAATGTAAAATAGAATACAAATTAAACTACATTCATAAGTGTATAGATTTTATATATACTTAAATATTTAGAAACATAAAAACAGCATTATTAGGAATGATCATGTCTTATGTGTAGAATAAAGAGAGCACTTTTATTTTCTCTATATCACTTAATGTTTTCAACGTGTCAAAAATAAGGATATTTATATGTGCATGTTTACATGAATGCATGAATGTGTGCGAATTTATCCTTCCTTGTGTAAAATGGGTATGGTTCAATCCTCAAAGAGTCTCCTGCAGGACAAACGTAACCTGATCTATAATGATGTCTGCTTTTTCATAGAACCTTATGACATATGTATAAGGTTTTAAAATAAAACTTTTCATGTCTGGCAGAAAGTGTCTAATAAATAACATGCATTTTCTTTCCTAGGGTGGTTGTAGAAAAAAAATAGGCACTTCTTACAGTGAGGTCAGCTGGAAGGCTATTTTCATATTCAGTCAGTAGTTGTTGAGCTTCCTAAGTAGGGCAGTGACCATGAAGATAGAAAAAAGAAGAAAATAATGGAGATGGAATCAATGGGTTTGAGTGCCTGGTGCTAGTGGGGGAGAGATAGGAGGTAACATCTGAAAGTTTTCATCTCAACTGTTTAGCCTGAAATGTAGTAGGGGAAACACTACCAGAAGGAGCTTTCAGTGTAAGTCAGTGGTCTAAATACTTGGTTTGATTTGTAGGTCACATCTTTCTAAAATTTTACCATCAGTTATTTCCTCCTTTGGGTTAATGCATTTGTTACAATATCTGCTAATTTCGCTTCCTCTTTAGAGTATACTTCTCATAGTTTGGGATGTTCTGTATTAAAGGAAACACATTAGGTGACTAAAAGAACTACTGCCTCCAAGAGGCTCCTGTTATGGTATGAACTTTCTGAAAAAGACACTAAAAGCCACAGCAGTCACAAATGTATAGGGGTATAACAACTTATCTGGCAGTTTTTTGGGCAAGGGTGGATATTAGCTGTAATGCTAATATCAAAGAAGGACAACATTTGTTGAGATACTATATCACAAACTCAGAACGGGGTAAGTTTGGGGAGTAAAAATGTAGTGAAAGAAGTTGCAAGCCAATAAAGGAAAGTGTGCTTAATTAAAAATTTTAAGACTAACTCTGAACATGAAATGATTTAACATGGGATCAGGAGAGGAACTGTCAATGATAACCAGGCTGTTTAACCTTATAATTGTCACACAAATCACTCAAAGGGAGTGTCGACTTCTTTACTGATCAAGTGAGAGAGAAAAGTATAAGTAATGCTAGGGGTCACACAGGAATCTTCTCTACCCTCAAGAATCCGTCTTAGACATATCCATTACAGTGTCATTAATTCCATCTTCTTTTTAATACACTCAACAAGCATTTGATTTTTTTTTCATTAAATGAAACATATTCAGGAACTAAGGAAGCTCTGACTTTGATATTTGGCAATAGCTATCAAATGTGACCATCAATCTTTATTGTTATTTAATGTATACAGAATTAATCAAAGTGATTATTTGCCAAAGTATTGTTGTATTTTCTCAATCTCTTAGCTTTTTTATATGCCCCATCAATTTTGACAGAGAAATCGAAGGCTCTGTTGAATGTATCACGCATTTTGTACATAGTTTTGAAACATCTTACTTTATTGTGCTTTGTACTTATTCTTTCATATGTTAGACTTATTAATAGGATTAGAAACTCTTAAGACACCAAGGCCATGTTATATCCTTCTTTAATATGCCTTTACCCCATATGCTCAACAGCTAAGAAATGCTAGACACCCAAGAGAAACTCAATGTACAGGGCTAGTATTAATGTTAAAACATTTTAAAGTACATACAAAGTGGAAAGCATACCTTTTTTTCTTTCAGTGTACCACTCTATGATGAATTCTTCCAAACCTGCCTATTTAGATTACTTTGGCAGAATCCATGGAATTCTACTGTATAAAGAATTTATCCAATATTGGCATGACGTGGAGGCATTTGAGGCAAGACCAGATGACCTTGTCATTGTCACCTATCCCAAATCTGGTAAGTCTCTTTGTTAGGTCAAAGTTTTTCCCTTTTCACCTAGAAATGACAAACCCACCTTGACTGGTAAATATTGAGCCATTCACCCCTCCCACACTCATTCTCTATATTAAATAAGGACAGATATAGCAGTTTTGGTATAGACATAGAAAAAGTGGCATACGATAGCTCTATTCTAAGACCACAATCTGTACCTATAATTTGAGAAGCACATTGACAAATGGGTATTGTTGGCCACTTTAGAAAATCACATAATATAGATGGATGAATATGGAACCATAACTAAAATTTAAAACTACCCACTGTGTTTACCTTATTTCATTATTGTCATTGTTGTATAGACAAAGTATAAGCAATTTTCACAGATTTTTTAAAACTTAACACTTTTTCAGCTAACCAGCTCCTCTTTATAAAGTCCATCTCTGAAACTCTATTTACAAGCAACGTCTTTCTTCCTGAAATTAGCTTGTTAGTCATAACTCTGGAGTCTTACAATCCTAGATCTTTAGAAATTAGAAAGGTCCAGTACAGACTTCTTCTCTATCTTCTCTATCTCTATCTTCTCTAACTGTTCCAATTAACACAAGTATGTCAAACACTAAATATGTCTTTGACTACTCTGACTGTAAAGAGCTCCTGCATTTCTCTTTCTTGTCTAGATCTATGTCAGCACAAAACCAGTCACATGAAGAGGACACCTGAGAGCTACTCCAGAGTCAATTTCTCTTACTTCTGCATCTCCCATATTCAGTCGACCAATGTGTTTTGCCCATTTAGTCTCTTAGATATGCCTCACAGTCAGTCTCTTACAGGTCTCTTGTCACCTTTCTTATTGACCCCTCACTCCATTGTTTTATTTACTTTGGCTCTAGAGGAATTCTTCCAAAATATAACCATGATAATCTTGCTTTCTTGCTTAATGTATGCTAATGCCTTTGAAAAACTTTTAGAAAACAACTTGAACTCTAGTATGAACTACAAGGCTTTTTAGGCTCAGTGTCTGGTTGCTGCTGTAAGCTCATCTCCACACATCCCTTCAGGTAGCCTCTGATTTAGTCTTTATAATCTACATCCAATTTGTTTCCTTGCCTCTTTACTATTTGTAAGTATCTGGCCTTTGATTAAGAAAAACAAACAAACAGATCTTCTGTCTGGTAGACCACTTTCCTACCTTACAAAACTTGTGAATTTATGCCAATAGTTTGTTAAAGCTAAGCTCAATTATCATGGTAACTTGAAGGCATTTCTTGTGGAAACATCACGGCAGCAGCAGAAGCACACAAAGTTCCTCCTTTACAGTCCTTTGAATCCTGTGACCATCTGTATTACAACATCTTAAGGAAAAAGAAGTGCTGTAATTATTGAGCATTCTTTCTGACTTTTCAGAGGGCCTTTGAACATCACAGGACAAGGACCAGATTTATTCTTTTCTATATACTCTGTAGTAGGACTCAACCTGAGGCATAGAAGCTATCTAGAAAATTTGTGGATGAAAGCATGGTTACTTTTTAGATGTAAAAATTTAGTTCCAAGACTGTTAGCTTGTACAATGTCACAATTCATCGACAAATTCAGATTTCTACCACAGGTGTATCTTATTACAATGTTCTTTATTTATTGATGCTATGTTAAGATCCTACAAGATTAAATTTTAGAGGAAATATTTCTTGAGTCCTGTGGTTATTCTGGCATCTTTCAAATACTATTGCATTGGTAACTTCCTACTTTATCCAACTATAAATCTATCACTCCCTGCATCATCAGCTATGCATCATCAGTGGGAGACTCAGATTTGTTTAATTTTTTCAGGCACAACATGGGTTAGTGAAATTGTATACATGATTTATACAGAGGGTGATGTGGAAAAGTGCAAAGAAGATGCCATTTTTAATCGAATTCCTTACCTGGAATGCAGAACCGAAAAGGTGATGAATGGTAATGCTTAAGTTAATTTTAAAAGATATATACACATATTTTAAGTGTGGATGTAAATGGTGCAAGGAAAGAAACTATAAGCAAAAGTGGCAATTAGTATTATGTCTTCTACATAAGAAAGAATGTAAATTTAATTTTAAATCTTGACAGAGTTTATGGTATAGCATATGCCTGGAATAGAGAGAATAAGGATAGCTCTGACATGCTTTCAGCAGAGCCTAGTAATATGTGAGCACTTATCTCTTTATGGGATGTATGCAACAGTATTTTAAATGCAGGAAAATATCCATAAAATTTTCAAGGATATATGCAAAAATATTTTTATCACAGATTCTTTTAATATTATGAAAAATTAGAAACAATATATATGTTAATCAACAAAAGAAGAGTTAAAAGTGATATGAAATCATTAAACATGTTACGATGACATATGTTTCTTGACATTGAAGTGTTGCTATAATATATCGAGAAAAATGCAATTAGGGGACTTCGTTGTCTGTCCAGTGGTTAAGACTTCACCTTCCAATGCAGAGGGTGCAGGTTTGATCCCTGGTCAGGGAGCTAAGATCCCACATGCTTCACGGCCAAAAAACCAAAACGTAAAACAGAAGCAATATTATAACAAATTAAATAAAGACTTACAAAAATGGTCCACATGAAAAATATCTTAAAAGAAAAGAAAAATGCGATCAGAAGATATTAAATATTTCATCTGTGTGTGTGGTATTTGTATGGCTGTGAGTCTGGGCATATAGACATCTTTGTATGGAAGGATGCTTACCAAAACGTTAATAATGATTTTTTTCAAAGGTGAAATTTTATTTGATCTATTTTTTCTCTATAATTTTCTCTACCTAAACTTCTGTCATAGTGAATATGTATTATTATTATGAAAACAATATAGAATATATAGTTACTTTTATTTTTTTAATCTATGAAAATCCATATAAATATTTATAATTTTTGAAGTTGTCTAACTTTTGTTTTTTTTAAAAATTAGGAGTAAAACAATTAAAACAGATGGCATCTCCTAGAATAGTGAAGTCTCATCTGCCACCTGAGCTTCTTCCAGCCTCATTTTGGGAAAAGAACTGTAAGGTAACCAGAGTCAAGTGTTCTTAGAACTTCACCGAACTCAAAGAATTTTACAATGATAAAGTTATATAACATCCTAACTGTGTCTTATACACACTTGTTTACTTATTCCTTCATTGAATCTATAGACATTTTTAAAATGTGGATCATAGTCAGTATAGTCAAAGAGTCTAGATTTCAGTTCTAACTCCAGAGGTAATTCTGAGAAAAACAGGTAAACTCTCTAAGCTTCAGTTTCCTCATCTATAAAAGAGAGATAATAATTGCATTCCACATAGAGTTGTTATAAGGATTAACTAAAATAATTCTTGTAAATTGCTTAACATAGTACCTAGCATGTTATAAATAATATATGGTAACTACTTTTGTATTTGCTGTTATTAGTAATTGCATTCAATATACTCTTTTTGAAAACTATTGTGCTTGGCATTGTGAGGCATGCAAATGAACTAGACAAGGACATCCCAGACAAAAATAGCATAATAATTATTTACTGAGTGCCTATCCTGAGCCAGCAATATGACAATTAATAAGATGCATGCAATCCTTGTCTTCATGGGCACATGGTCCACAGGGGGAAAGTGATAAATAAAGAAACAATACATAAGGTACTATAAGTCAAGTAAGAGAAGAATTCTAGCCCAGACATTGAGGGAAGAGAAGTTATCCAGGAGCAAGTAACATCTCAGTTGATATATGAAGGATGTATAGGAATTAGACTATATAATCCCAGAGGCAACCCAAGGTGGGATGTGAAACCAGTTCAATTTAGCTGGAAAGCTGAGTGTCCATACTGGCTGGATGAGTGAAGGTAGATAAGCTGGGTTTGTTTATAACAGATATGGAAGCCAATTTAGAAAATTTGGGTTCCACTTTGATGATAATGAGGAGTTACAGCCATATTAAGCTGCTGATTTATATGATCAATTTTGCTTTTTAGAAAGAATAATACATGGAATCCTAAAGTACAGGCAAAACATTGTCTTAAAACACTGAAGCCATTTCTCAAGACCTTAGTAGCTTTATTAGGACACACTATGACCCATACTAAACATATAAGATATTAAAGTACTATACGTAGTCATTATTGACAAAAAGAGGATCTATCTGAGTCATGAAACATTTCCATTTTGTACACTGACGTAACAGGGCATATATGACATTTTCTGGAGATCCATGGTGCAAAATTTTGAAGATTCCAATGGTTTTTGTTTGTTTGTTTGTTTTTGTCATAGGCAATCTTAGAAAGATCACATACATGCTGCTGAAATCATTCCATACATAAGAGCTCTCTCTTTAATAAATATTATTCATATATCTTTTAGGAAACATGTCATTACTATTTTTTCAAGAGATTTGGCCAAGTTACTTTTTTTCTTTTGAGAATGGGATGAAGCCTTGATGTTACCCCCTTTATTTATTTATTTTTAAAAATTAAAAAAGTATATTTTTTATAAATTTATTTATTTATTTATTTTTGGCTGTGTTGGGTCTTCATTTCTGTGTGCAGGCTTTCTCTAGTTGCAGCGAGCAGGGACTACTTTTCATTGAAGTGCACAGGCTTCTCATTGCAGTGGCTTCTCTTGTTGCAGAGCATGGGCTCTAGGCTCGCAGGCTTCAGTAGTTGTGGTATGCAGGCTCAGTAGCTATGGCACATGGGCTTAGTTGTTCCATGGCATGTGGGATCTTCCCAGACGAGGGCTTCAGCTCATGTCCCCTGCATTGGCAGGTGGATTCTTAACCACCGTGCCACCAGAGAATTCCCCCCCTTTACTTTTAAATGAAAATACATACTGTACCTTTATAATAGCCTCAGTCTTCACAAAACTGCTGATCATCTCAGAGATCATCAAAGACTAGGAGACAACTGGATGGATTCACATCCTGAGTACTTCCAGGGTGATTCACTGGTAGACAAGAAGAGAAGTGGATTGAGACTGTTAGTAAAAGTGTGTTTGGAGTGTTGGACTAGAAACTTTAAGTGATAAAAAAGAAGAAAGTAAAAAAAAAATAAAGGGAACAGGCTAATAGATAAAAGAAACAATTGAGGTCAATAAACTTGAGAACTTGGAGTTGTTGCAGAAGAGGTATACTCCTGATAAGAAAGAAAGAATAAAGAAACAGGACTGTCTTGGAAGAAAACATGGTGCTCAAGGACAAGCCTTCAGAAACTTTAGGGTACTGACAAGTTTCAAGATTTGGCTAAAAATATTGTTAGTTGAAGTAAAATAGAGGTAATGATCAATGACCACATGAACCTAGAGAATCAGATGGTTCATGAATACAGACACTAAAATTATACAGTGTGGTGAAAAGTTTTGGTATGGAGAGTAACACTATAAGGCAGGTGTTCAAATCTTCAGTTAAAGCAAGGGAATGACCACAAGCTTAAAAATGTCACAGCTGGTTGAAGTATGAATTATTATAGGATCAGGGGTTTTTCAAGTGTAGGAATTTTAAGATAGATTATGATCCCAAGTGAATTGTGGGCAAACTAGAAACTTTGACTTGAGAGAAGTGAGTGGAAAGACCTAGATTTACCTCGAAGGCAGGAAGAGCATGTGCAGTGAAAAGTTAGGGAAGAAAATAGGATCTTCCAAAAAAGAGATAAGACAAACTGATGGAAGTTTAAGGAAAGAGGAATTGCTTTAACTTCCCACCTTCCCCTGCCCCACATCCTGGAGAATAAAAACTTTTATGGAGGACTTGGAGCAAAGGTTTAAATATGGATAGTATTTTTTATTTAATTTAATTAATTAATTTATTTATACAGCAGGTTCTTATTAGTTGTCTATTTTATACATATTAGTGTATATAAATCAATCTCAATCTCCCAATTCATCCCACCACCACCCACGCCCCGCTTACCCCTCTTGGTGTCCATATGTTTATTCTCTACATCTGTATCTCTATTTCTGCCTTGCAAACCGGTTCATCTGTACCATTTTTCAAGATTCCACATATATGCGTTAATATAGGATATTTGTTTTTCTCTTTCTGACATACTTCACTCTGTATGACAGTCTATAGGTCCATCCATGTCTCTACAAATGACCCAATTTCGTTCCTTTTTGTGGCTGAGTAATATTCCATTGTACCACATCTTTTTCCATTCGTCTGTTGATGGGCATTTAGGTTGCTTCCATGACCTGTCTAATGCAAATAGTGCTGCAATGAACATTGGGGTGCATGTGTCTCTTTGAATTATGGTTTTCTCTGGGTTAACGCCCAGTAGTGGGATTGCTGGGTCATATGGTAATTCTATTTTTAGTATTTTAAGGAACATCCATGCTGCTCTCCATAGTGGCTGTATCAATTTATATTCCCACCAACAGTGCAAGAGGGTTCCCTTTTCTCCACACCCTCTCCAGCAATTATTGCTTGTAGATTTTATGATGATGCCATTCTAACCAGTGTGAGGTAATACCTCACTGTAGTTTTGATTTACATTTATCTAATAATTAGTGATGTTGAGCAGCTTTTCATGTGCCTTTTGGCCATCTGTATGTCTTCTTTGGAGAAATGTCTATTTAGGCCTTCTGCCCATTTTTTGATTGGGTTTTTGTTTTTTTTAATATTGAGCTGAATGAGCTGTTTATACATATTGGAGATTAATCCTTTGTCCATTGATTCATTTGCAAATACTTTCTTCCATTCAGAGGATTGTCTTTTTGTCCTGTTTATAGTTTCCTTTGCTGCACAAAAGCTTTTAAGTTTCATTAGGTCCCATTTGTTTATTTTTGTTTTTATTTCCATTACTCTAGGAGATGGGTCAAAAAAGATCTTGCTGTGATTTATGTCAAAGAGTGTTCTTCCTATGTTTTCCTCTAAGAGTTTTATACTGTCCAGGCTTACATTTAGGTCTTTAATCCATTTTGTTTAATTTATTTAGTTTATTTGTGTATGGTGTTAGGGAGTGCTCTAATTTCATTCTTTTACATGTAGCTGTCCAGTTTTCCCAGCACCACTTATTGAAGAGACTGTCTTTTCTCCATTGTATATCCTTGTCTCCTTTGTCATAGATTAGTTGACCATAGGTGCATGGGTTTATCTCTATGCTTTCTATCCTGTTCCACTGATCTATATTTCTGTTTTTGTGCCAGTACCATATTGTCTTGATTAGTGTAGCTTTGTAGTATAGTCTGAACTCAGGGATCTGCTTCCTCTGGCTCTGTTTTTTTTCCCTCAAGACTGCTTTGTCTATATGGGGTCCTTTGTGTCTCCATACAAATTTTAAGATTTTTTGTTCTAGTTCTGTAAAAAATGCCATTGGTAATTTGATAGGAATTGCATTGAATCTGTAGATTGCTTTGGGTAGTATAGCTATTTTCACAATATTGATCTTCCAATCCAAGAACATAGTATATCTCTCCATCTGTTTGTGTCATCTTTGATTTCTTTCATCAGTTTCTTATAGTTTTCTGAGCACAGATCTTTTGCCTCCTTAGGTAGGTGTATTCCTAGGTATTTTATTCTTTTTGTTGCAATGGTGAATGATATTATTTTCTTGATTTCTCTTTCTGATCTTTCATTGTTAGTGTGTAGGAATGCAAGAGATTTCTGTGCATTAATTTTTTTTTTTTGGTATGCGGGCCTCTCACTGCTGTGGCCTCTCCCATTGCAGAGCACAGGCTCCAGATGCGCAGGCTCAGCTTCCATGGCTCACGGGCCTAACCGCTCCATGGCATGTGGGATCTTCCCGGACCGGGGCACGAACCCATGTCCCCTGCATCGGCAGGCAGACTCTCAACCACTGCACCACCAGTGAAGCCCTGTGCATTAATTTTGTATCCTGCTACTTTACCAAATTAATTGATTAGCTTTAGTAGTTTTCTGGCGGCATCTTTAGGATTCTAAATGTATAATATCATGTCATCTGCAAACAGTGACAGTTTTACTTCTTCTATTCCAATTTGTATTCCTTTTATTTCTTTTCCTTCTCTGATTGCTATGGCTAGGACTTCCAAAACTATGTTGAATAATGGTGGCAAGAGTGGATATCCTTGTCTTGTTCCTGATCTTAGAGGAAATGCTTTCAGTTTTTCACCATTGAGTATGATGTTTGCTATGTGTTTGCCATGTATGGCCTTTGTTTTGTTGAGGTAGGTTCCCTCTATGCCCATTTTCTGGAGAGTTTTTTTTTATCATAAATTGGTGTTGAATTTTGTCAAAAGCTTTGTCTGCACCTATTGATATGATCATATGGTTTTTATTCTTCAGCTTGTTAATATGGTGCATCACATTGATTGATTTGTGTATGTTGAAGTATCCTTGCCTTCCTGGGGTAAATCCCACTTGATCATGGTATATGATCCTTTTAATGTATTGTTGGATTCTGTTTGCTAGTATATTGTTGAGGATTTTTGCCTCTATATTCATCAGTGTTATTGGTCTGTAATTTTTTTTTTGTAATATCTTTGTCTGGTTTTTGTATCAGCGGGATGGTGACCTCATAGAATGAGCTTGGGAATGTCCCTTCCTCTGCAATTTGTTGGAAGACTTTGAGAAGGATGGGTATTAGCTGTTCTCTAAATCTTTGATAGAATTCACCTGTGAAGCCATCTGGTCCTGGACTTTTGTTTGTTGGAAGATTTAAAATCACATTTTCAATTTCATTACTTGTGCCTGTTCTGTTCATATTTTCTATTTCTTCCTGGTTCAGTCTTGGAAGGCTATACCTTTCTAAGAATTTGTCCATTTCTTCCAGGTTGTCCATTTTATTGGCATAGAGTTCCTTGCAGTAGTCTCATGTGCTTTGTATTTCTGTGGTGTCCATTGTAACTTCTCCTTTTTCATTTCTAATTTTATTGATTTGAGTCCTCTCCCTCTTTTCTTTGATGAGTCTGGCTAAAGTTTTATCAATCTTGTTTATGTTCTCAAAGAACCACGTTTTAGTTTTATTGATCTTTGCTATTGTTTTCTTTGTTTCTATTTCATTTATTTTTGCTTTGATTTTTATGATTTCTTTCCTTCTACTAACTTTGGGTTTTGTTTGTTTTCTTTCTCTAGTTACTTTAGGTGTAAGGTTACATTGTGTTTTTGAGATTTTTCTTGTTTCTTGATGTAGGAATGTATTGCTATAAACTTCCTTCTTAGAACTGCTTTTGCTGCATCCCATACATTTTGGATTCTCGTGTTTCCATTGTCATTTGTCTCTAGGTATTTTTTGATTTCCTCTTTGATTTCTTCAGTGATCTCTTGGTTATTTAGTAAGGTATTGCTTAGCTTCCACGTGTTTGTGTTTTTTATGTTTTTTTCCATGTAATTGATTTCTAATCTCATTGCATTGTGGTTGGAAAAGATGTTTGATGTGATTTCAATTTTCTTAAATTTACCAAGGCTTGATTTGTGACTCAAGATGTTATCTATCCTGGAGAACGTTCCATGTGCACTTGAGAAGAAAGTGTAATCAGCTGTTTTTGAATGGATTGTCCTATAAATATCAATTTAGTCTATCTGGTCTATTGTGTCATTTAAAGCTTGTGTTTCCTTATTAATTTTCTGTCTGGATGATCTGTCCATGGGTGAAAGTGACGCATTAAAGTCCCCCACTATTGTTGTGTTACTGTCAATTTCCTCTTTTATAGCTGTTAGCATTTGCCTTTTGTATTGAGGTGCTCCTTTGTTTGGGTGCATAAATATTTTCAATTGTTATATCTTCTTCTTGGATCGATACCTTGATCATTATGTAGTGTCCTTTCTTGTCTCTTGTAACATTCTTTATTTTAAAGTCCATTTTATCTGATATGAGTATTGCTACTCCAGCTCTCTTTTGATTTCCATTTGCATGGAATATCTTTTTCCATTCCCTCACTTTCAGTCTGTATGTTCCTAGATCTGAATTGGGTCTCTTGTAGAAAGCATATAGATGGGTCTTGTTTTTGTATCCATTCAGTGAGCCTGTGTCTTTTGGTTGGAGCACTTAATCCATTCATATTTAAGGTAATTATCAATATGTATGTTCCTACTACCATTTTCTTAAGTTTTGGGTTTGTTTTGTAGGTCCTTTTATTCTCTTGTGTTTTCCACTTAGAGAAGTTCCTTTAGCATTTGTTGTAGAGCTGGTTTGGTGGTGCTTAATTCTCTTAGTTTTTGCCTGTCTGTAAAGCTTTTGATTTCTACATCAAATTTTAATGAGATCCTTGCCGGGTAGAGTAATCTTGGTTGTAGGTTCTTCTGTTTCATCACTTTAAGTATATCATGTCACTCCCTTCTGACGTGTAGCGTTTCTGCTGAGAAATCAGCTGTTAACCTTATGGTAGTTCCCTTGTATGTTATTTGTCATTTTTCCCCTAATGGTTTTATAATTTTTCTTTGTCTTTAATTTTTGTCAATTTGATTACTATGTGTCTCTGCATGTTTCTCCGTGGGTTTATCTTGCCTGGGACTCTCTGCACTTACTGGACTTGGGTGGCTATTTCTTTTCCCATGTTAGGGAAGTTTTTGACTATAACCTCTTCAAGAATTTTCTTGGATCGTTTCTCTCTCTCTTCTCCTTCTGAGACCCCTATAATTCGAATGTTGGTGCAGTTAATGTTGTCCCAGAGGTCTCTTAGGCTGTCTTCATTTATTTTCATTCTTTTTTCTTTATTCTGTTCCACAGCAGTGAATTCCACCATTCTGTCTTCCAGGTCACTTATCCGTTCTTCTGCCTCAGTTATTTTGTTATTGATTCCTTCTAGTGTATTTTTCATTTCAGTTATTGTATTGTTCTTCTCTGTTTGTTTGTTCTTTAATTCTTTTAGGTGTTTGTTCTTTAATTCTTCTAGGTTTTGGTTAAACATTTCTTGTATATTCTCAATATTTGCCTCCATTCTTTTTCCGTGGTCCTGGTTCATCTTCACTATCATTATTCTGAATTCTTTTTCTGGAAAGTTGCCTATTTCCACTTCATTTAGTTGTTTATCTGGGGTTTTATCTTGTTCTTTAATCTGGTACATAGTCCTCTGCCTTTTCATTTTGTCTGTGTTTCTATGAATGTAGTTTTCTTTCCACAGGCTCAGGATTGCTGTTCTTCTTGCTTCTGCTGTCTGCCCTCTGGTAGATGAGGCTATCTAAGAGGGTTGTGCAAGCTTCCTGATGGGAGGGACTGGTGGTAGGTAGAGTCGGGTGTTGCTATGTTGGGCAGAGCTCAGTAAAACTTTAATCCATTTGTCTGCTGATCGGTGGGGCTGGGTTGCCTCCCTGTTGGTTGTGAGGCCTGAGGTGACCCAGGACTGAAGCCTACAGGTCCTTTGGTGGGGCTAATGGTGTACTTCAGGAAGGCTCACGCCAAGGAGTACTTCTGTTGCCAGTGTCCTTGTACCTACAGTGAGCCACAGATGCCCCCCACCTCTGCAGGAGACCCTCCAACACTAGCAGGTAGGTCTGGTTCAGTCTTCTGTGGGGTCACTGCTCCTTCCCCCTGAGTCTTGATGTGCACACTACTTTGTGTGTGCCCTTCAAGAGTGGAGTCTCTGTTTCCCCCAGTTCTGTTTAAGTCTTGCAATCAAATCCCACTAGCCTTCAAAGTCTGATTCTCTGGGAATTCCTCCTCCTTTTGCCGGACCCCTAGGTTGGGAAGCCTGATGTGGGGCTCAGGACCTTCACTACAGTGGGTGGACTTCTGTGGTATAATTTTTCTCCAGTTTGTGAGTCACCCACCCCCCATTTATGGGATTTGATTTTATTATGATTGCTCCCCTCCAACCATCTCATTTCAGCTGCTTTGTCTTTTGAGGTGGGGTATCTTTCTTTGTCTTCCTGTCTTCCTGTCAATGATTGTTCAGCAGTTAGTTGTGATGCTGGTGCTCTTGGAAGAGAGAGTAAGAACACATCTTTGTACTCCTCCATCTTGAACCAATCCATGGATAGTATTTTGAGATGCAGAGAATATTCAAGACACAGGGAACAGCATGAATAAAAAAAGGGATGAAAATTATGAAGTAAAGTGTTGGAAATAGTGGCAAAGAGTTCCATTCAGCTAATAGGCAAAAAGGACTAGGGAGAGTTTTAAGTAAGGTTGGAAAAGTTCAATATGGCTAAAGATAGCTTTGATGAGAAAAGAAAGTTCACTTTATTTACTGTAGCATTTGGAGCGTTTTATAGTGGGACCTTAAAAATGAAAACCATACTTCTTAGAGTAAACAAAAAGATTTCTTTAAAATTGTTTGAAAATGTATTAACTTGAGTAAGACAGGTTATGAGCCTAATCATATCCAGGAAAGAGTGGAGAGTCAAGAGCAGCCATTCCCAATGGCATTTCTCAGGTGCCTGAAGGAGGAAGTGGAAGACCAGAGAGATGAAGTTTACTTTTGCAGCTCTTTTCCGGCAGCACTGAGTGTCTGACCTAGAAAAGACTGTAACGATCTGATGTAACTCATTTGTTTAGTAGATAGAAAATGTAGGTCCAAAATGATTGGTGCTTTGCACAAGATGGTAGAAATTAGTGCCAGAACCAGCGTCTAAAACCAAGGCTTCCTGTCTGTTCATTTATTGATGTTTGCTCGCTATATAAAATGGAAACTAAACAAGGTGTGAGTGAAGATTATATTTTTTCACTGGCAGCAACATGCACTTAAAAAGAACCTCATAAACATGATTTTTTCTTCAAGATTGCAAGCAAGAAAATAACAGGACTTTTTTTTTTTTTTGCTATAAGGAATAGTGGTGTAGCATAAAGGCCAGAAGACTTTTTACTCTCATTGGGTACATTTATTCTCAACCATGTATTCTGACTAAGCTTCAGTTTAGTTTCTGTACTTATAAATTGGGGATAATAATCTGCCTCATCCGTTTTATATCAATGGAATTTGAGACACTCAAATGAAATATGTGAAATAAAAATGAATATGGCACAAAAATGAAAAGTGAGAACTAACATTGAACAACAATGCAAAAGATGCTGTCACTTTAGATTATTTAAGGAGTTTTCTTCTTTATAATTTTATATATTTTATATATTTTCTACAATAAATATGTGTTATGTTTATAGTTGAAAACATAAACATTTCCTTTTTAAATCTTGGTGAGACTATATTTGAAAAATATTAGCTGATTTAATATCTAATTTCATCTTCTTAGATCATCTATGTTTGCCGGAATGCCAAGGATGTGGTTGTTTCTTATTACTATTTCTTTTTAATGGTGACTGCTAATCCAGATCCTGGTTCTTTTCAAGATTTTGTGGAAAAATTCATGGATGGAGAAGGTATGAACAGCTTCTTTTTCTGAATTCTTTCAAGGTAAATGATACAAGACAAATGGCATCTCTGGGCAAAAATTTTTGTTGTCCGTTCTGGTCTGTTATCCTTCCTAGTCCTTAATTAAAACACAGAAATTCTAGAAGGCCTTGAACTTTAGAACAAGCATAGAGTTTCCAGATGCAGACGGAAAATTGCAGAACCTGGATACTCTAGTTTGGTGCCTACAAATAAGTATACAGATGTGTGTGTGTCCAATTCTCTCTCATCTCTTTTTATTACAGAAGCACTTCACAGTGTGTTATTTCAACTACATTGAACAAGAGGGGAAAAACAGAGGAGAGAAAATGTTCATTTGTTTCTAAGAAAAATTTCAGATACTACATGGGGCCAGAATTCACAAAGAAGTCTGAATATCTACAAAGTTCTTACTCATTCTAACTACTGTGCAGTCTGAATAATTCAACTAGATTTCTCAGAACAGTGTAAGAGTTACCTGAGCAGAAATTCTGGGAAATTTTGTCTTTTTATTTAACTCCCAACTAAAGCAACTTGAGTATTCAAATTTGAGAAATAAAGGGTTCAGAAGAATCAAGTATTAACTAAAGAAGGCCATTCTAATCCTGTAGTAATAATTGTAAGGAAAAAAGTTAATAGCACCACTTTTATATCCACAAAATTTAATATTGACTCAATGAAAATGTGGTATATGTGCTTTATGCTTATCTCTACATTTGGAAAATTTTATGCTAAAGCATCATGAATAAAATACATGTCTCAAGATTATCAAATAGGTGTTATAAGGCAGAGAAAGATAATGTACCTCTGCAAAATGAACGAATAAGATCACTATAAAAATCATTATATGACTTTTTCTGTAAAGAAACAAATGTAACAAAACAGAACCAGACCTACCCACATATACAGAAAACAAACTAGTGTTTACCACAGGGGAGGGGGATGGGGAGGGGCAAAATAGATGAAGGGGATTATGAGGTACAAGCTGCTAGTTATAAAATAAATAAGTCACAGGGAAGTAATGGGCAACATAGGGAATATAGTCAATATTTTATTATAACTTTACGGTGTATAATCTATTAAAATATTGAATCACTATGTTGTACAACCACTATAATATTGTAAGCCAACTATACTAAATAAATAAATAAATAAATAAATAAATAAATAAATTGTCAGTAGAGTCAAAGAACAGAAGAGGTATGTAACGATTTAATGCAAAGCAGAGTACTTTGACTCACTCATCATTATATTATCATGTCAGCTTTTTACTGGGTAAAATACTTGGATATATGTGAGTGAAGATGAGGGAAGAGAAAGGAAGAAACTGTATATGGTCATACCACATCATCTCCAAAATCTAATTTTTTAGAGTGAGAATGATACTAAGGGTCCCTAAGAGGGCACCTCTTACCATTTAAACTGTGAGTGGTGTAACAAAAATTATATAGCTGCTAGCTTCAGTTACCAAAGCTAGTTTTTTTGTTTGTTTGTTTGTTTTTGCGGTACGCGGGCCTCTCACTGTTGTGGCCTCTCCCGTTGCGGAGCACAGACTCCGGACGCGCAGGCTCAGCAGCTATGGCTCACGGGCCCAGCCGCTCCGCAGCATGTGGGATCTTCCCGGACCAGGACACGAACTCGTGTCCCCTGCATCGGCAGGCGGACTCTCAACCACTGCGCCACCAGGGAAGCCCCAAAGCTAGTTTTTAAATAATACATATGAGACCTGGACTGAATTCTGATCATAATAATGTTGATAATTCCACTACTCAACTCCTTTCACTAACAACCTGATTTCACAAACACACACACACACACACACACCATTTTCAAAAATGCTTTCATAAGCTCTGAATCAAATGGATGGAGTCTTCTTTCACTTTTCCCCTGAGTCATAAACCATGTCATAATAATGAAAGTTGAGAATATGTTTCTGTATATAGTTTATTCAACATACTGTGCTGCTTTTGCTGCAGAGAAATTTGCTTCAGATGTGCAGCTGATCTCTAGTTTTCATTCCATGATCATTTATTTATATTTCTTTGTCTGAAGACTCATTTTCAAGCTATATAAAGATGATGCTATGTCCTCACATTGTTCTTCTCTCTAATTTTAGTTCCTTATGGTTCCTGGTATGAACACACAAAATCTTGGTGGGAAAAGAGAGAGAATCCACAAGTGCTATTTCTTTTCTATGAAGACATGAAGGAGGTGAGAAACTCAAAACATATGGCAACTTAGTAATTCTCAAAATGTTAGAATTTGACAACATGGTAAATACAAAATTCTGCCTTTAAATAAATGATGCAGCCAACTCCAAAAGTTAAAATAATCCAGATACTTTAGCACAGATTTGAAGCTAGTAAATAAAAACCTTCTGTAAGTGAATACATATAAACCCAAGTCTCAAAAATTTACCAAAGATAAAAGAAGGAATTTGAGTTCATAAAACAAAACAACAACAACATGCACACGCATATGCACACAAGGAATCACAATGGGCAAGAAGAGTTAACTGGTCTCCAAATGCATAGAGGTAGGAATTATCAGACAAGGACCATAAAATAACTATGCTGAACATGTTTAAAGAAACAAAAGAAGAAATTAAAAATTTTACAAAGAAACAAGAGATTACTAAAATTGATAAAGCAGATTTTGAAAAGCCCCAGCAAAATAGAATTTCTAAAATAAATTTTAGAAACTAAAATTAGAAAATTAAAAGATAGTTTAAATAACAGATAAGACATGGCTAAATAGTGAATTATTAATGTAGAAGATGATGCTGAGGAAAGTCCACAGGATGTACCACAGTGAGATAAACAGAATACTTCAGAAGAGGTAATGAATATATAAGATAGATTAACATGGTCTCACATATATCAACTCAAACTTCCAGAAGAAGAGAGTAAAGAGAATGCTGGAACAACAATATGAAAAAGAGTGAGGACATCACAATTTCTTCATAATCTGTTTTTTTTTCGAGCTTTTTTAATAATCAGGGTAATTCAAAATAAAAATTACTAGGATGCCTTTTCACATCCACCAGATTGACAGCAATTAAAAAGTCTGACAATAATAAATACCAGTCAGGATGTATGTTAGTGAGAAATAACACATTTCTGTTAAGAGTATAAAAATATACAAACACTATGGAAACAACGTGTTACCTAGGGAGGGCAAACATGCACATAGTTTAAGACTCAGGAATTCCACTAGTAGATATATGCTCTTGAGAAACACTGACTTGTGTGTAGTAGTTTATATATACAGCAACCTTCATAGCAGCATTCCCCATGACCATAAAAATTGGAAACAATCCAAATATACATATATTCAGGAATCAATACATGATTTATACTATTATTCTACAATTAAATATTATATTGCAATGAAAAGGAATACACTTCAAATGTGCACATCAATTGGGTAAAACCAAACCATATGTTGTCTAGGGTTACATACATGAGTCTCAAATCTACAGAGTAAAGCACAGGATTGATTAGGTCAATTTCAGGGTAGCAAGTTTGTTGTTGTTTGTGGAAATTGGAATGGAGAATGAAAAGAATGAAGTTGGAAACTTGCAAATGGAAAAACTCAACCAATTATGAATGTCTTATTGCATACATTGGGTAGTAGGTAAGGGTGCTATATTGATTTTTATTCTTTAAAGCACATATGTGCACATATCAAATAATTTTAAAGTGAAAGACAAAATACTGGGTCTTTTTATTAAGGGGTAAGAAATATCTTCCCTCATTCTTTATTAGTACCAAGAAAGCAATTGATATCCATGTCTTGTACACATCTTTGCACAATTATTAAGATTCATGTGACAGTAATTCTAGAGTTGTTTTGATGAGGACAAATTTAAAATAAAATCATAAGTATTATTTTAGAAACTGAATTATTACTTCTTGATAGAATTTAACACAGAACAAATTGGAATGAGAAGCAGCCATGATCTGTAGTTTATTACTTAAATTTGTGTTCTGTAATGAGAATATTGAAGACAGTAAATTTAAAAGGCACACGAAAAAATGTTTTAGTTAATCCAACCATTTTGCCCTTCCAAATTGTTCATGTCCATTTACTCCCTATTTTGGTCAAAAATGGCCATGTTTAGGTTTCTTCTCTATTTGAGTGAATGAGGAACAGAAGAATAAATGTTTTCTCTTGTTTCTACAACATATCAAGTAGAAAGAGAAAAAGACAGTAACCTTGTTATGTAGAGATACTACTTTTTTTTGTGGAAAACAAGTAAATAAAAAACGTGAGAATACGTATATGGTACAATGGATTTATATAGGGATTTATGGGAGCAAAAATAGAGTTATCTAACTCAAATTGGAATAGTCGAGGAAATTATCCCAAAGAAGGTGATACTTAAGCTGAAGTTTGACAGGTAAGCTGTATTTTGTAGGACAGAGAATTAGAGAACAGCATTCTGTGTAAAGGGAACTATACACCAGAATAAGCATTATAGTTGGTTTTGAGAATCGTTGCATTGAATGATTAAGCCAAATAATAGGGTATGCTATAGAAGTGACTAGAGATGGGGATGTTTGTAGCTATGGTTCATGAAAATCTGATATTGTTCCATGTTGAGTATTTGACTTTTTACACCCTTTCTTAATCTTTCTGGTTCCTTTGCTTCTCACTAGTTACATCAATAAATTAAAAGAAAATTGAAAGCTGTCTGCATATTTTCAACCTCAAACTTGATCTGTCAAAGGGGACTGTAGTCTTTAAGAGTGTATATTATATTCATAGATAGTATTTATTGAGCATGTATTATGCATAAATGACTAAAATAAATATTTTATAAACACCATCTCATTTAGTGTTCTAAAAATCTTTGAAGTTTCTTTTATGTTCATTTTATGAATGAGGAAAATTATGCTTAGAGAAGTTAAAAAATACCACTTCCCTGAGAAATGTTTTTGCTCACTAGAATCCTAATTCCAATATCAGTGGGGGGAAGAGGAGGGAAGAAAAGTTTTCTTTCGGTGTCCTTTTTTATCCACAAAGTAATGTATTCAATTTTAGTAACTGAGTCTTCAAAATATTTTTTTCTTCTTAGAATATCAGAAAAGAGGTGATGAAATTGATAGAATTTCTGGGAAGGAAGGCATCAGACGAGCTTGTGGACAAGATTATAAAACACACTTCGTTCCAGGAGATGAAGAACAATCCATCTACCAATTACACAATGCTACCGGATGAAGTCATGAACCAAAAAGTATCTCCCTTCATGAGAAAGGGTGAGATAGTCATGTTATTTGCCTCCATTGCTGTAGGAAATCATAAGTTGAAATAGTTATAGGCAAACATCTATCAAGATCTATTCATGCCTGTGGACCCTGCTTGTTTTCTTCAGAGATGTTTCACATTTGAGTGACCAGTTCTGCAGAAGCATAAAATATTAGTACTACTACTAATAAATTACTATTACTTGTTGATTACTTCGTATATGCAGCAAATTATATTAAGAATGACCAGCAGCCACCCCAGCCTCAGTACTAGCACTAATACCACACTCTACTAGCTATTACTTATTAAGTCTTTGTGCCTTGGTGCTGCATCACATACATCATATAAATTGTAAATTCTAATTTTTTTAAAATTCTAATGCAAGAGTTAAGAGAAAATTCTATTATAATCTAATTTTGAGATGAAGAAACAATCTTAGAACAATTAGTCAGCTTTTCCTTAACCAAGTGGAAGGCATTTTTCAAGACTAAATGGCAAATTTCCAAACTTATCAAATTGTATACTTTAAATATGTACAGTTCTCTGTATATAAATTATACCTCAATAAAGCTGTTTTAAAAAAGACTAAGTTTCAAAACACTTAGTGGTAAATACAGCTTGGCTTAGCAAAAATATCAAAATACAATGAAGCGACATCTATTGGGAGGAGGCATGGTGGTCTTGATGAGATATAGTCAGTTTATAAATCCAAAGGCATGTAGGATATGCAGAGTATTGGGACATCCAGTCTTACTGATATGTGAAGCAGAAACAGAACAGAGAAAATCTTGCTCTTGGAACCAAATTGTCATTGAGAGGGTCAGGAATTTTGTAAACAATTGGAATAACAAACCTGCCACTGGGTGAAAATAGGGCACACATGAAAGAGAGTTAACATGCAGAGTAAATTTAAATTATTGAATCCTCAGATTATCTCAGTTTCTTTTCCCATAATGTCCTCATATATTTTTAAGATAAAACAACAAACTTAAAATAATGGCCATGTTTGTAAAGGGCTTTGTACTGTTATACCTTCAGACCCCACATGATTCTCAAGACACATTTTCTATCTTCTGCTTTTTGGGTCTTTTCATTGGGAAAGTTTAGATCTCCTTGAGCTAAAGGGGCAATTGAACAATTGATTAATTTAAAATACAAGGTGACTTCCTTCTGTCAGGGGAGGGTTGGATGTGGAAGCAAAAAGAAGAGCCTGCTAGGCTATTGTAACACACAGGTGGGAAACGCTGAGGAGCTTCTCTGTAGGTGGCAGCAGAAATGGAGAGAAGGCAATGGCTATGAAGAAAGTCTGAATATAAATAAAGAATTAGATATTGTGGTTGAAGGATAACTGCTAAGTTTATGCAGTGGATACCTGCTGTTGCCATTAACCAGGTTATGGAAAAGGTCACCAATAAAATGCAATTTTGTAGGGAAGGAAATGAATTTATTTTTAAACTAGGTGAATTTGAGATGCTCATATGGAATGAAAGTGGTCATATCAGGTAGGCACTTGGATATGAAGATGTAAGTCTGCATTTTAATATTATCAGCATGAAGATGATATTTAATATCTTAGGAGTAGGTAAAACATGGATCTCAGGAGCCCCAGCATTTCAGAGGAAATTGGAGAAGAAAAATTAAGTGAAGTATTGATAGCATAACAGGGGAAGGTCAGAGAAATAAATTTGCTGTTTGTTTTGTTTTGTTTTGTTTTAACAATCAGGCCAAATCCTTGTTTGCACTCTCAAATATATAGTATTTATGGTATATATTTTATTTCTATAATTAAGGGTTACAAGAATAAAATTTGATTAGTGTTAATGAAAGTGATGTATATTAGAAAATTTCATTATTCTGGCTGGAAGACATAATATTTACTGTTTTTTTTTCTCTTTTGTTACAGGGATTGCAGGAGACTGGAAGAATTACTTTACAGTAGCCCTAAATGAGAAATTTGACATGCACTATGAGCAACAAATGAAGGGGTCTACACTGAAGTTACGAACCGAGATCTAGGAAGGGTTTTCTTGACACATCTGAGATTAAAGTGTTCTTTTCATCATTCCTTACCTCATTTATTTTAGACTAGTAGAGAGCGAGTCATGTGAAAGATCATGATCAGGTTCACATGATTATTGAGATCTTCATATAAAAAAGCAAGAAAGATTTTTTTCCCTGCTGTTATCTTTAAAATGTTTTTCCTTTCCTTTCTTTATTACAAATTATTACACAAATCTATAACCTATGAGAATGATGTAGGAACACACAAATTTTTGAAGTTGTTAAAGCCTCATCAAAAATAATCAAACATTCCAAATTCTTTAACTTTGTTGTTACTTTTTTCCATTTGTTAGTACATTTAGTATATATATATATATATACATTTATATACATATATGCATAAATATATATATTTACATGGAATTTGAAAACCTTGACAGAAAGAACTAAAGAATAAATAAATATGAGGGTATAAATAGATCTGTTATTTCCTTCCTGATATTTTCTTTCACTTTCTGCAAAATGGCTTAATTTGGAATTTACCTTAGTTTAATGTAAATTTGGGGCATAACAGAACTGAGTTCCAGACCTTTATAAATAATCCCAACGAGTGTTATTTATGCTTGGATGTCTTTAGCTAATTTGATATAGTTACGCTTTAGTATTATTTCTGTCATATACACAATATTATAAAATTAAGCTCTGTAAAGTTTTAAAGAACGTGATATATGCCAGTAAAATAAAATACAAACAAAAGTAAAAGAAGAATTATTTTTTTTTATTTAAACAATGTTGTTTTGGCTTATGTCTCCTATTTTTCTCTATTCTCTTGATCATTTTTTTCTATAGCATGTTTCTTTTAACAGTCAGTGCTTCCTTTCTCTAAATCAGAAGACACACAAGATCTTAAAAAATTCACTATGGGTCTTTAGTAGAATAGATGTCATTACTTCCTAAACTCAAAGATCAAATCAAATGTTTTCTTACTCTTTGGGGGAAAAGCTAGGAATTTCTCAGCCCCCTTTTTTAATAATTATGATTTTCAGAATAAAAGCTATTTTTTAGTGTAACATTTCTATGCATTATACAAAAATTGAAGAGTCTTGAAAATTTTTAAGATTTTGTTTGGGTTGAGGTGGTAATTAGAATCTCAGTCTCTGGAGGGAACAGCTGTTGCATACATACACACATGAATATACCTATACACACATTCAGACTCATTCATTATCATTATTCTTTCTCTGAACCATCTAAGATAAAGACATAATCACCCTAAAATATGCCAGTGTCTATTTCCCCCAAATAAAGCACTTTCCTGTATAATCACAACTATCCAAATCAGGAAATCAATATTGACACAGTACTACCGTCCAATCCATATATTGCAATCACATCCATCCCAACTGCTTCATCAAAGGCTTTTTGTTTTTTCCTTCTGGTCCCAGATCCAATCTGAGATAACATGTTGCATTTTATTATCATAATTCAGATTTCCTTCAGTCTCAACAGCTGCTCAGTATTTTCTGTGTTTCGTGACCTTTGCAGTTTTAGAATATAGACTTTTAATTTTGCACAATATCTTCCAATCTTGCCCATCTCAACTCTCAGGACATACAGAAAAATTGTGGCTCTCTCAGCACATCACATCAGAGGGCATGCAATACCAGCCTGTTGCACACTGGTGTTGTCAAACTTGATCATTTGGTTAAATTAGTGTCTGTCCTTTTTCTCTAACATAATGTCACCTTTTCTATCTTTGTGATTGATTAGTATTTTGTGGGGAGATAATCTAAGGCTATAATTCACTCCCTTGTATTTGGCATCCATTGATTATTTAGCCTAAATCTTTCACCACTAAAATGATTGCAAATTCTGTCAATAGTTTCTATTTCTATCATTCTTAATTTATTGCATGGCATTATAAGAAAGGAATTTTTCTTTCCCCTCATTTATTTATTCATATCAATATGAACTCATGACTTCCCATTTAATTCAAAAGTTATTATATGTCATATCAAAATTTATTTGATACTCAAATTATCTCAGTTCTGGCCAGTGGGAGTCCCTTCAAACTGGCTCTGTGCCTTCTTGACATTCCCTTTTCATCTTTTGAGAACTTATTATCTGACTTATGTATTTTCCTTGCATCGGCCTTGGAACAAGCTATTTTTTCCAAGGAATTTGAGTTAATTTAGTGGAAGATACCATTTAGAAATCAAGATTTGAGTATTTTGTGTGCTCATTGTTTCTAGACTGTCATTGCTTCTGAGTCACCTTAGTGCACAGCTATGTCACTCTTCATTTCTCAATATCTTTCTCTATAGGTAGATAGACATATAGATACATAGGGGTAAATGAATAGATAAATCTATATATATATATGTAATTTGAATCAAAGTATATATACTATGAAAAATACAAGTTTACATCTACACCTATAACTTCAATAATACTATACAATCTTTTCATTTTCCAAATTTCTAAATTATTTCCCATTATCTTTAATGTACTTATTTTTTGCTTAATCACACCCCTCTTTCCCCATAGTAACAAACCTCATGATAATGCTACTATCTGCTCTTGCCTGCCACCTACTTGACCCCTAGATTCACTGCCACTTTTTCCTCACCCAGGCATGCTGTTGCCCGCTAGACTCCAGTAACTCTTTAGCCCTTAGTAATGTTACCATTTTCAAGGAAAAGAAATATGAAGAAAAGAAATATGAATTTGAACTTATGTGGTCTTCAGGATTCAATTGAAAACACAGTGGTTATACAAGGCCTCTCCCCTATCTTTTTCTGGGGCCTAGAATCCAACTTTTATCTTCCTAAACCCATAGGGCTGTCAAAAGCTATGCTCAGCTTCTCAGCCACCTTTCAGGAAATCAGAAGTCTTTATGGGATTAGCAGGGTTCGATTCTCTAGATTTCTGTTTCTTCTGGATTTATGGAAGAGTATTTTCATTATTTCACTAAAGTAAAATAAGCCCCAAAGAAGCAGAAGGAAAGAAATGATAAAAATTTAAATCATAAATAAGTGAAATTGAATACAGAAAAAAACAATAGAGAAAATTAATAAACTAAAAACTAGTTCTTAAAAAAAGTCAATAAAATTGACAATCCTCTAGCAAGAGTGGCAAAGATGAAAGGATACAAGATGTAAATCATCAATATCAGGAATGGAAAGAAGAGATGTTACCATAGATTACATAGCCAATAAAAAGATAATAAGAAAACACTATAAACAATTTTATGCACATAAATTTGAAAACTTAGAAAAAGATGAACCAATTACTTAAAAACTACAAGCTATCAAAACTCAGACCAGATGAAATATATAACCTGAATAGTCCTGTAACTATTAAAAATTGAATTTTAATTAAAATACTCTTGAAAATGAAATAGCCATTCCTATGTCACTTCAGTGCAGAATTTTACCAAACATTTAAAGAAGAGTTAAGACCAATTTTACACAATCTCTTCTAGGATACAAAAAAGAAAAGAATGCTTTCCAACTCATAAAACGAATATTATCCTGATACTAAAAGCAGACAAACATAGTACAAAAAAGAAAACCATAGGTCAATATCCATAATGAACTTAAACACAAAAATCCTCAACAAAAGTACTAGTGAACTGAATCTAGCAATATATATATTAACAAAACACACAATATGACCAATTGAAATTCATATTAGATATGTAAGGAGTTTTCAACATTTGAAAATCAATCTATATAGATCACCATATTAATAAGCTAAAGAAGAGTTATCATATGACCATATGAATTGATGTAGGAAAATCATTTTATAGAATTCATTGAAAAAAACTCTCAGCAATTTGAGAATAGAGGAAAACTATATCAACTTGATACAGACTATCTGTAAAAGGCCTACAGCTAATATCACACTCAATTGTGAAAAGACTGAATCCTTTCATCTTAAAATCAGGAACAAGGCAAGAATACCTGTTCTCATCATTCTTATTAAACCTGGTAGTAGAAGCTCTGGCCACTGTAATAAGGCAAAAATAAATAAATAAATAAATAAATAGCACACAGATTGCAAAGGAAGAAAGAGAGCTGCCATGTCATGAGTATACTCAGCAACCTTGTGGACATTCCTTCATGACAAAGAAATTAGGTCATTTGTCAATAACTGGAATGGAACTAAGCCTTCCTGTCAACAGCCATGCAAGTCAAAGAACTTAAAACTGAATTCTCCAATCCTAGTCAAGCCATTGGATGACTGGAACCCCAACCAACAATTTGACTATAACCTTGTGAGAGACCCAGAGCCAGAACTCTCTTGCTAAGTCATTCCCATATTCTAAACCCTTAGAAACTGCGTAAGATAATAAATGTTTGTTGCTTTATGCTACTACATTTTAGTGTATGTAATTTGTTACACTATAGTATATAACGAATCCAATGTAGAACTGGATATCGCAGATACTAAGTGTACCTCTCCAGACAATGCTAATCAATTACAAAGAGAGAAAGGTGACATTAAGATGCACATAACCTATCAGACTCCAGCTTGATCAATAATCAAATATAACATTTATTTTGTCTCTCTCCAATCTAAACACAGTTAAACTCCACAAAGGCAGGGACTATGTTTTATTCACTGATCAATACAAAGCCTTGTGTACAGTGACTTGTGTACAGTATATATTCATGAATATTAGATGAATGAATGAATGAATGTCTACCCAGGTACATATGTACATCTCTGTTATTAAAAAGAGTTAAAAAAATAAATTCCTTACTTATACCAGTGAAAATGTCATTTTTCTCATTTATATCAACTCTTGAAACCATCGAACATTAATTTTAACTGAATTATATAGTACTTTTTTTTCAAATCTCTAAATATTAAGACCAAAGTTGTCTATAAAGGGAAAGATTAATTGTACATATTTTAGAACAACTACTTATAGGAAAAATGTTAAACCAGTCTCCAACTTAGCAACTATTTTCGGGAAGGTCTGTAAGAAGCAATTATGTTAGCCAGCTTTACTAAAGAAACAAAACAATCTGAAATCTTTCATTACCTACAATAACAGAGGGCTAGTCCTAGTTCATATTACCTTTATACTGCCATGCATTTCCAGGATTTAGACAGGCTGAGACTCTGATACATGTTTTTCATTCTGGGACCCAAGCTGAAGAAGCAGCCCCCTTGGGGTACATGTTCATTCTCAAGTTAGACACAGTAAAGAACAAGAGATCCATTGTAAAATGCAATGTCTCTTAAAGCATCATTGGCGTGTTCTCACTTCTGCTCACAATTAATTGGGCAAAGATATCATGGCCAAGTCCAAAGTTATTGGGCAGGAAAGTATATACTCCTTTCCCAGCAAAGTGGAGGACAGTGAATATTTGCCAAGGTTAACATCAACTTCCACAATCTTCTCTTACCTTTTTATAGCCTTCATAATCAGAACTGTTGCTATCTATCTGATATTCTACAGGAAGAATTGCATTTTCAAGAGTTCAAGCACTTTGTAGTTTCATTCTTAACCCCCTGCCATCCCTAAAATTCAGTTATTTATTTTCCTGTTAAGAAAATGCTAAATTTATCACACAGTACTCACATTAAGACCTCTGAGTCTCCCAATATTTGGCCCAAAGTGTAAGAACCATTTGTGACTCTTGGGCCACAGTGAAAACATCAAATTGATCCACACCTTAAAGATCATCCTTGTTGCTTATCTATTTTATACATACTAGTTTGTAACTCTTAAAACCGTACCTCTATCTTGCCCTTCCCTTCTTCCCTATCCCCACTGGTAACCACTAGTTTGTTCTCTATATCACATTGCACAGTACTGGGAAATATAGCCATTGTTTTGTAATAACTTTTAATGGAGTATAATCTATAAAAATATTGAATCACTATGTTGTACAAATAAAACTAATATAATATTGTAAGTCAACTATACTTCAATTTTTAAAAAAAGAGAGAGCAAATTAAACAAGGGAGGTATTAGCTGGGCTAAGGTCATGTTAGTCAACTTGCCATGAGATGATCAAGTGCAATGTAAAAATCCAAGTGCAGTGTAAAAAAAAAAAAAAAATCATCCATAGTACATAATGCCAAATCTAGTGATTTGAAATAAAAGCTAGTGATGAGAAACTAGAGATCTATGCTTTGAGATAATCTTACCCTTAGGTTCAGCCTTATCAAATCCAGGATAGTGTTGATAAAATCCACTGATATGATACTCTCTCTCAAAAACTCACAGTCTTATGCTATGAATAATTCATCTTTAAGTATGTATTTTCATTTATTTCAATCTTGATTTCTATACACACACACATATGATCTGCAAACTTATAAGATTTAGTTATTTAGTTATTTTGTTTTTTTTTTAACATCTCTATTGGAGTATAACTGCTTTACAATGGTGTGTTAGTTTCTGCTTTATAACAAAGTGAATCTGTTATTCACATATATATGTTCCTAGGGAGACGCAAACTTATAAGATTTATTCCTAGAGAGAATATTTAGTTACAAAATGTATCCATACAGAAAAATATTTAACACATTTTTTCACCAATCAAATTGACAATGCTTTTTAGGAAAATAATAATTATAGTTTTGTTAGGGTTTTCCCTCTGAAAAATGGGACAAGTTTGCCATGCTGTATATCTTTAGTTCACCCCTCCAGATTCATTCCCCACTTTTTTTTCATCCTGTTCTGTGCACTGGAGGCTGATGCATATGGATTACATCAACAGGATTCTGGGCCCTCTGGTTTCTATTTGCCCGGAGATCTGAGGGAATAAAGATGGTGAAGTCAAATTGATTAATTCCTGACTCTTTCCCATGAGGTCAAATTAAGTGAGCTGCATACTTCAATCAAATTAACTGGAAAAGTCTTACTAAAATGGAGAAGGACCCTGCAGGGGTTTGCTTCATATATTTTGGGGACTTTGTTGTCTTGTGTGTATATATTTATAATTTTTTTATTACAAATTCAACTTCACTACTAGTAATTAGTATGTTCAGATGAGTTCGCTCCAACACTGTTGGTGGGAATGTAAATTGGTGCAGACACTGTGGAAAATGGTATGGAAGTTCTTTAAAAATACTAAAAATAGAGCTACCATATGATCCAGCAATCCAATTCCTGGGTATGTATACAGAAAATACAAAAACTCTACTTCAAAAAGATACATGCATCCCAATGTTCATAGCAGCACTATTTTCAATAACCAAGAAATGGAAACAATCCAAGTGCCCATCAACAGATGATTGGCTTAAGAAGATTTGGTATGTATACAATGGAATATTACTCAGCCATAAAGAAGAATGAAATATTGCCATTTGCAGCAACATGGATGGACCCAGAGAATATTATACTTAGTGAAGTAAATTAGATAGAGAAGACAGATATTATATGACATCACTTATATGTGGAACCTAAAAGATAGTACAAATGAATCTATATACAAAACAGAAATAGACTCACAGACATAGAAAACAAACTTATGGTTACCAAAGGGGACAAGGAGGGGGAGGAGGGATAAATTAAGAGTATTTATAAGAATAGAGTAGGATAATTAAATAGTTTAGAAATCACACTAACATATTAAAGAAAGGGAATTTTAAGGGGGTTTGGGAGACTTGTAATTTAATGACCACTCAAGAAAAGAATCCAGTAACCTAGAAACAATTTACATTACCTTGCAGGAACACCAGGTGCATCCAATCACCATACACTCCAACCACAAATCCTGATAAACAATAGGTAAGCGGTCTGAATCTTCTTACATGGTAAGTCAGGGAGTTAATAGTCCTTGAAGAGTAGCATTTCTGTATATAGCCAAAACAGGAATATAGGTGAAAGGGGAAAAAAAAAAAAACTAGGTGAAAGGGGACATTGTACTGAAACCTGAGATGAATTACTATATATTAGTATAGGTTACCACCCTTCAGCTAATATGCATATGACTTTTTTTTTTTTAAACATCTTTATTGGGGTATAATTGCTTTACAATGGTGTGTTAGTTTCTGCTTTATAACAAAGTGAATCAGTTATACATATACATATGTTCCCATATGTCTTCCTTCTTCCGTCTCCCTCCCTCCCACTCCCCCTATCCCAACCCTCCAGGCTGTCACAAAGCACCGAGCTAATATCCCTGTGCCTTGCGGCTGCTTCCCCCTAGCTATCTACCTTACTACGTTTGTTAGTGTGTATATGTCCATGACTGTCCCTCGCCCTGTCAAAGCTCACACTTCCCCCTCCCCATATCCTCAAGTCCGTTCTCCAGTAGGTCTGCGTCTTTATTCCTGTCTTACCCCTAGGTTCTTCATGACATTTTTTTTCCCCTTAAATTCCATATATATGTGTTAGCATACGGTATTTGTCTTTTTCTTTCTGACTTACTTCACTCTGTATGACAGACTCTAGGTCTATCCACCTCATTACAAATAGCTCAATTTCATTTCTTTTTAAGGCTGAGTAATATTCCATTGTATATATGTGCCACATCTTCTTTATCCATTCATCCGTTGATGGGCGCTTAGGTTGTTTCCATCTCTGAGCTATTGTAAATAGAGCTGCAATGAACATTTTGGTACATGACTCTTTTTGAATTTTGGTTTTCTCAGGGTATATGCCCAGTAGTGGGATTGCTGGGTCATATGGTAATTCTATTTGTAGTTTTTTAAGGAACCTCCATACTGTTCTCCATAGTGGCTGAACCAATTCACATTCCCACCAGCAGTGCAAGAGTGTTCCCTTTTCTCCACACCCTCTCCAGCATTTATTGTTTCTAGATTTTTTGATGATGGCCATTCTGACTGGTGTGAGATGATATCTCATTGTAGTTTTGATTTGCATTTCTCTAATGATTAATGATGTTGAGCATTCTTTCATGTGTTTGTTGGCATTCTGTATATCTTCTTTGGAGAAATGTCTATTTAGGTCTTCTGCCCATTTTTGGATTGGGTTGCTTGTTTTTCTGTTATTGAGCTGCATGAGCTGCTTGTAAATTTTGGAGATTAATCCTTTGTCATTTGCTTCATTTGCAAATATTTTCTCCCATTCTGAGGGTTGTCTTTTGTTCTTGACTATGGTTTCCTTTGCTGTGCAAAAGCTTTGAAGTTTCATTAGGTCCCATTTGTTTATTTTTGTTTTTATTTCCATTACTCTAGGAGGTGGGTCAGAAAGGATCTTGCTGTGATTTATGTCATAGAGTGTTCTGCCTATGTTTTCCTCTAAGAGTTTGATAGTTTCTGGCCTTACATTTAGGTCTTTAATCCATTTTGAGCTTATTTTTGTGTATGGTGTTAGGGAGTGATCTAATCTCATACTTTTACATGTACCTGTCCAGTTTTCCCAGCACCATTTATTGAAGAGGCTGTCCTTTCTCCACTCTACATTCCTGCCACCTTTGTCAAAGATAAGGTGTCCATATGTGCGTGGGTTTATCTCTGGGCTTTCTATCCTGTTCCATTGATCTATCTTTCTGTTTTTGTGCCAGTACCATACTGTCTTGATTACTGTAGCTTTGTAGTATAGTCTGAAGTCAGGGAGCCTGACTCCTCCAGCTCCTTTTTTCGTTCTCAAGATTGCTTTGGCTATTCGGGGTCTTTTGTGTTTCCATACAAATTGTGAAATTTTTTGTTCTATTTCTGTGAAAAATGCCAGTGGTAGTTTGATAGGGATTGCATTGAATCTGTAGATTGCTTTGGGTAGTAGAGTCATTTTCACAATGTTGATTCTTCCCATCCAAGAACATGGTATATCTCTCCATCTATTTGTATCATCTTTAATTTCTTTCATCAGTGTCTTATAATTTTCTGCATACAGGCCTTTCGTCTCCTTAGGTAGGTTTATTCCTAGATATTTTATTCTTTTTGTTGCAATGGTAAATGGGAGTGTTTTCTTGATTTCACTTTCAGATTTTTCATCATTAGTATATAGGAATGCCAGAGATTTCTGTGCATTAATTTTGTATCCTGCTACTTTACCAAATTCATTGATTAGCTCTAGTAGTTTTCTGGTAGCATCTTTAGGATTCTCTATGTATAGTATCATGTCATCTACAAACAGCGACAGCTTTACTTCTTCTTTTCCAATTTGGATTCCTTTTATTTCCTTTTCTTCTCTGATTGCCGTGGCTAAAACTTCCAAAACTATGTTGAATAAGAGTGGTGAGAGTGGGCAACCTTGTCTTGTTCCTGATCTTAGTGGAAATGCTTTCAGTTTTTCACCATTGAGGATGATGTTTGCTGTGGGCTTGTCATATATGGCCTTTATGATATTGAGGAAAGTTCCCTCTATGCCTACTTTCTGCAGGGTTTTTATCATAAATGGGTGTTGAATTTTGTCGAAAGCTTTCTCTGCATCTATTGAGATGATCATATGATTTTTCTCCTTCAATTTGTTAATATGGTTTATCACATTGATAGATTTGCATATATTAAAGAATCCTTGCATTCCTGGAATGAACCCCACTTGATCATGGTGTATGATCCTTTTAATGTGCTGTTGGATTCTGTTTGCTAGTATTTTGTTCAGGATTTTTGCATCTATGTTCATCAGTGATATTGGCCTGTAGTTTTCTTTCTTTGTGACATCCTTGTCTAGTTTTGGTATCAAGGTGATGGTGGCCTCGTAGAAGGAATTTGGGAGTATTCCTCCCTCTGCTATATTTTGGAAGAGTTCGAGAAGGACAGGTGTTAGCTCTTCTCTAAATGTTTGATAGAATTCACCTGTGAAGCCATCTGGTCCTGGGCTTTTGTTTGTTGGAAGATTTTTAATCACAGTTTCAATTTCAGTGCTTGTGATTGGTCTGTTCATATTTTCTATTTTCCTGATTCAGTCTTGCCAGGTTATACATTTCTAAGAATTTGTCCATTTCTTCCAGATTGTCCATTTTATTGGCATAGAGCTGCTTGTAGTAATCTCTCATAATTTTTTTTATTTCTGCAGTGTCAGTTGTTACTTCTCCTTTTTCATTTCTAATTCTATTGATTTGAGTCTTCTCCCTTTTTTTCTTGATGAGTCTGGCTAGTGATTTATCTATTTTGTTTATGTTCTCAAAGAACCAGCTTTTAGTTTTATTGATCTTTGCTATCGTTTCCTTCATTTCTTTTTCATTTATTTCTGATCTGATTTTTATGATTTCTTTCCTTCTGCTAGCTTTGGGGTTTTTTTGTTCTTCTTTCTCTAATTGCTTGAGGTGCAAGGTTAGGTTGTTTATTCGAGATGTTTCCTGCTTCTTAAGGTGGGCTTGTATTGCTATAAACTTCCCCCTTAGAACTGCTTTTGCTGCATCCCATAGGTTTTGGGTCGTTGTGTCTCCATTGTCATTTGTTTCTAGGTATTTTTATATTTCCTATTTGATTTCTTCAGTGATCACTTCATTATTAAGTAGTGTATTGTTTAGCCTCCATGTGTTTGTATTTTTTACAGACCTTTTCCTGTAATTGATATCTAGTCTCATGGCGTTGTGGTCAGAAAAGATACTTGATACAGTTTCAATTTTCTTAAATTTACCAAGGCTTGTTTTGTGACCCAAGATATGATCTACCCTGGAGAATGTTCCATGAGCACTTGAGAAAAATGTGTATTCTGTTGTTTTTGGATGGAGTGTCCTATAAATATCAATTAAGTCCATCTTGTTTAATGTATCATTTAAAGCTTGTGTTTCCTTATTTATTTTCATTTTGGATGATCTGTCCATGGGTGAAAGTGGGGTGTTAAAGTCCCCTACTATGAATGCGTTACTGTTGATCTTCCCTTTTATGGCTGTTAGTATTTGCCTTATGTATTGAGGTGCTCCTATGTTGGGTGCATAAATATTTACAATTGTTATATCTTCTTCTTGGATCGATCCCTTGATCCTTATGTAGTGTCCTTCTTTGTCTCTTTTAATAGTCCTTATTTTAAAGTCTATTTTGTCTGATATGAGAATTGCTACTCCAGCTTTCTTTTGGTTTCCATTTGCATGGAATATATTTTTCCATCCCCTTACTTTCAGTCTGTATGTGTCTCTAGGTCTGAAGTGGGTCTCTTGTAGACAGCATATATAAGGGTCTTGTTTTTGTATCCATTCAGCCAATCTGTGTCTTTTGGTGGGAGCATTTAGTCCATTTACATTTAAGGTAATTATCGATATGTATGTTCCTATTCCCATTTTCTATATTGTTTTGGGTTCGTTATGATAGGTCTTTTCCTTCTCTTATGTTTCTTGTCTAGAGAAGTTCCTTTAGCATTTGTTGTAAAGCTGGTTTGGTGGTGCAGAACTCCCTCAGCTTTTGCTTGTCTGTAAAGGTTTTAATTTCTCCATCAAATCTGAATGAGATCCTTGCTGGGTAGAGTAGTCTTGGTTGCAGGTTTTTCTCCTTCATCACTTTCAGTATGTCCGGCCACTCCCTTCTGGCTTGTAGGGTTTCTGCTGAGAGATCAGCTGTTAACCTTATGGGGATTCCCTTGTGTGTTATTTGTTGTTTTTCCCTTGCTGCTTTTAATATGCTTTCTTTGTATTTAATTTTTGACAGTTTGATTAATATGTGTCTTGGCGTATTTCTCCTTGTATTTATCCTGTATGGGACTCTCTGTGCTTCCTGGACTTGATTAACTATTTCCTTTCCCATATTAGGGAAGTTTTCAACTATAATCTCTTCAAATATTTTCTCAGTCCCTTTCTTTTTCTCTTCTTCTTCCGGAACCCCTATAATTCGAATTTTGGTGCGTTTAATGTTGTCCCAGAGGTCTCTGAGACTGTCCTCAGTCCTTTTCATTCTTTTTTCTTTATTCTGCTCTGCAGTAGTTATCTCCACTATTTTATCTTCCAGGTCACTTATCCGTTCTTCTGCCTCAGTTATTCTGCTATTGATCCCATCTAGAGTACTTTTAATTTCATTTACTGCATTGTTCATCATTGCTTGTTTCATCTTTATTTCTTCTAGGTCCTTGTTAACTGTTTCTTGCATTTTGTCCATTCTACTTCCAAGATTTCGGATCATCCTTACTATCATTATTCTGAATTTTTTTCAGGTAGACTGCCTATTTCCTCTTCATTTGTTAGGTCTGGTGCATTTTTATCTTGCTCCTTCATCTGCTGTGTGTTTTTCTGTCTTCTCATTTTGCTTATCTTACTGTGTTTGGGGTCTCCTTTTTGCAGGCTGCACGTTCGTAGTTCCCGTTGTTTTTGATGTCTGTCTCCAGTGGCTAAGGTTGTTTCAGTGGGTTGTGTAGGCTTCCTGGTGGAGGGGACTAGTGCCTGTATTGTGGTGGATGAGGCTGGATCTTGTCCCTCTAGTGGGCAGGTTCACATCTGGTGGTGTGTTTTGGGGTGTCTGTGGCCTTATTATGATTTTAGGCTGCCTCTCTGCTAATGGGTGGGGTTGTGTTCCTGTTTTGCTAGTTGTTTGGCATAGGTTGTCCAGCACTGTGGCTTGCTGGTCGTTGAGTGAAGCTGGGTGCTGGTGTTAAGATGGAGGTCTCTGGGAGATTTCCACCGTTTAATATTATGTGGAGCTGGGAGGTCTCTTGTTGACCAGTGTCCTGAAGTTGTCTCTCCTACCTCAGAGGCAGAGCCCTGCCTCCTGGCTGGAGCACCAAGAGCCTTTCATCCACACGGCTCAGAATAAAAGGGAGAAAAAGCAGAGAGAATTAGTAGAACTATGAGGAAAGGAAGACGGAAAGGAGGAAAGGAAGGAAGGAACAAAGAAGCAAAGAAGGAAAGAAAGGAGGGAGGGAGGGAGGAAGGAAGGAAGGAAGGAGGGATAGAAGGAAAAAAGACAGAAAGAAAGAAGATACAGTAAAAATAAAATAAAGTATAATATAGTTATTGAATTTAAAAATATTTAGGAAAAAAAAAAGGGACGGATAGAACCTTAGGACAAATGTTGGAAGCAAAGCTATACAGAGAAAATCTTACAGAGAAGCATACACATACACCTTCACAAAAAGAGGTAAAGGGGGAAAAATCATAAAACTTGCTCTCAGAGACCACCTCCTCAATTTGGGGTGATTCGTTGCCTAAAGGAGGGAAGGAAGGAAGGAAAGAAAGAAAGAACGAAGGTAAAGTATAATAAAGTTATTACAATTAAAATTAATTATTAAGAAAAAAAGTTTTTTAAAAAAACCATGGACGGATAGAGCCCTAGGACAAATGGTGGAAGCAAGAGTATACAGACAAGATCTCACACAGAAGCATACACGTACACATTCACAAAAAGAGGAAAAGGAAAAAAAATCATAGATCTCGCTCCTAAATTCCACCTCTTCAATTTGGGATCATTCCTTGTCTATTCAGGTATTCCACAGATGCAGGGTATATCAAGTTGATTGTGGAGCTTTAATCCGCTGCTTCTGAGGCTGCTGGGAGAGATTTCCCTTTCTCTTCTTTGTTCTCACAGCTCACAGGAGCTCAGCTTTGGATTTGGCCCTGCCTCTGCGTATAGGTCGCTGGAGGGCGTCTGTTTTTTGCTCAGACAGGACGGGGTTAAAGGAGCCGCTGATTCGGGGGCTCTGGCTCACTCAGGCCGGGGGTGGGGGGGAAAGGAGGGGCACTGCGTGCGGGGCGGGCCTGCGGCGTCAGAGGCCGCGTGACGTTGCACCAGCCTGAGGCCCGCCGTGCGTTCTCCCGGGGAAGTTGTCCCTGGATCCCGGGAACCTGGCAGTGGCGGGCTGCACAGGCTCCGCGGAAGAGGGGTGTGGAGAGTGACCTGTGCTCGCACACAGGCCCCTTGGTGGCGGCAGCAGCAGCCTTAGCGTCTCCCGCCCATCTCTGGGGTCCGCGCTTTTAGCCGCGGCTCGCGCCCGTCTCGGGTTCGCGCTTTTAGCCGCGGCTGGCGCCTGTCTCTGGAGTTCCTTTAAGCAGCGCTCTTAAACCCCTGTCCTCGCGCACCAGGAAACAAAGAGGGAAGAAAAAGTCTCTTGCCTCTTTGGCAGGTGCAGGCTTTTCCCCGAACTCCCTCCCGGCTAGTCGTGGTGCACTAGCCCCTTCAGGCTATGTTCAAGCCGCCAACCCCAGTCCTCTCCCTGCGCTCCGTCCAAAACCGAAACCCGAGCCTCAGCTCGCAGCCCCGCCCGCCCCGGCGGGTGAGCAGACAAGCCTCTCGGGCTGGTGAGTGCCGGTCGGCACCGATCCTCTGTGCGGGAATCTCCCCGCTTTGCCCTCCGCACCCGTCGCTGTGCACTACTCCGCGGTGCCGAAGCTACCCCCTCCGCCTCCCACAGTCTCCGCCCGCGGAGGGGCTTCCTAGTGTGTGGAAACTTTTCCTCCTTCACAGCTCCCTCCCACTGGTGCAGGTTCCGTCCTTATTCTTTTGTCTCTGTTTTTTCTTTTGCCCTACCCAGTTACGTGGGGAGTTTCTTGCCTTTTGGGAGGTCTGAGGTCTTCTGCCAGCCTTCAGTAGGTGTTCTGTAGGAGTTGTTCCACGTGTAGATGTATTTCTGGTGTATCCGTGGGGAGGAAGGCGATCTCCGCGTCTTACTCTTCCGCCATCTTCAAGGTCCCCCCCGCATATGACTTAAATATCACCATGACAGTCTTGGTTAAACCTTATAAGGTCAAAGGAGGAGCTAATGATGTAAGCCTTGATGTCTGCCCAAGAATAAGGAAGGAGGTGGTCTTCTCCCCCTCCCCATTTTTCTTTTGTTTATAAAAATAAAGTCCTCTCAGACCTAAGGGCAGAGCCTTCTCCCCTGCAGGCTAGTATTTCTCACATGCGTCCTGAATGCTAATAAACTCTATCTTTGCCTGCCACTTTGCCTCTGGCTAGAATCTTTCTGTGCTGAGACAAAAGAACCTGAGCTTCGGCAAGTCCTGACACCAGATGAGCAGTTTCAATTAAAAAAAACAATGAGTTTGAGTCCTCTCCTAATTCAGTGATCATGGGTTCAAGTTCCAATCTGAGTTCTGGTTGGTTTCGAGTCCCACCAGAGAAGGAGTGCGGTTTCAGTATGAGATTAACAGATACAAACTACTATACATAAAATAGATAAACAACAAGGATTTACTGTATAGCACAGGGAACTATATTCAATATCTTATAATAACCTACAATGGAAAATAATCTGAAAAAATACATATGTATATATAACTAAATCACTTCGCTGTACACCTGAAACAAACACAATATTGTAAATCAACTATATACTTCAATTAAAAAAAAAAAGATGTTTGGATTTGTTAAACGGACATCTTGTATCACATTAAAGAGAAATTATGCTGTGAAAATATACATATTTTTAGAGGTTTTAAGATCTGTTCATAAGTTTGCCAATCAAAAAAATGCTAATATAACAAACAGTTCTTTGTTTGCATTAGAGATTAAAGTTTTTAAAGGTTAAAAATTGTAATACATATATAATCAGGAAAGCTGCTAAAAATAATAGTATTTCAATATATGAAAAATGTAAGATATATGTTGTCTGCAAAAATACAATCTAAAAAGTGGAAATATTTTTGTTAAGAGAAAAAGAGAGTAATTTTGTCCTAGAGCTGGTTGTTTCTAAATGCGAAAGAAAATAAGGGACAAACTAAATATCAGTTTTCCCTCATGTTCAGTAATATTACCACAATTCCCTTGTTTTCATTATGCTTGTTTTCATTTTCCTTGGCTATATCTAGTGATCCTAATGCCTGAATCCCTACACTGCCATTTTTCTAGACTATAAATCCCCAGTCTCCTGCAAGGAGAGAAATGGGGCAGACATGGGGCATGCTGAGAACCTGAGGATCATTTTCTGGTTACAAGGCATGTAGACAGGCAAACAAGGAATACTTTTCCCTTGCTTTTTAGACTAAACTGTAAAAGCATCTAATTGCCTCTAGTTGTTCTGCCTTTCTGTAACTCTGTAGGAGCTTGACATTCAAGTTGTTTCTTGTTTTCTTCCCTGAATCACAGGACAGAAAATATCTTAATCTAGATTTTCTCCAAGGGATTCAAATAAAATATTTGTATAGGATGTTCACAGAAGATGACAATAAAAAATATTTACATCTTCATATTTTGTTGAATGAGAGGTTTCAACTTCAAATTCCATTATTGTACAGATCTAAAAACTCAAAGATTTTAAAAACTTTGTCCTTTGTCAGTATCATGATTTCAGTATCTAGAGACAAAAAGGAACCAAGTAATAGAAAATATTTTGGTCATATGGAAAATGACAAGAGTTTCAAACAAGTTTTTTTTCTATTTTGAATCAGGTGTTTTTACCACAGTCACCACTATTACTAGGTGCCTAAGAAAAGTGATATAGAGACTTGCCTCTAGATGGTACAGGCATTATCTAATATGCACACTATGCTCCACATTTTCTTGGCTGCATTTCCTTTTCCCTTTGATCCTACACAGGGAGCATGCTGTTGCTTGTTGAATTTATGCTGGCACTTCTAGAGATAAGGATAAATCACGTTTAAGTGAGGGTTTTGGGTTTTCGTGTTTTTGTTTTTGTTTTTTTGTGGTACGCGGGCCTCTCACCGCTGCGGCCTCTCCCGTTGCAGAGCACAGGCTCCGGACACGCAGGCCCAGCGGCCATGGCCCACGGGCCCAGCCGCTCCGCGGTACGTGGGATCTTCCCGTACCGGGGCACGAACTCGTGTCCCCTGCCTCGGCAGGCGGACTCTCAACCACTGCGCCACCAGGGCTGCCCTAAGTGAGGGTTTTTAATAGAAGCCCTGAAGCCATGAAAGAGCATCTGTATTTTACTTGGCCTTTATTGTTGAAATCAGAAGCAAAAGTCAAAGCAAAAGTCAAGGGCCTTCACTTACTGCACATAATCATCTGAGAGCAGTTAATTACAGTTGCTAAACTTAGTAGATTTCCATCGGCTCTTTGTTTCATTTTATTTACCACCACAAGAGACAACAAAAAAGCCTTCTGGTAAGCTTTTAATGCTTAAAATAACAACAGACGTTTTTACAGTTTAGTCATCAACTTCATACAGTTCTATAGACTTCCTTTTTTTTGCCTTCCTAATGCATAGGATGGATTATCTCAGTTGACTGAAACAACATATAGAGTGAAAGCTTCCATTAACCAATTGCAGTAGAAACAAAATCTGGACCTTCAGGTTTTTTTGTTTGTTTGTTTTTTGCGGTACGCGGGCCTCTCACTGTTGTGCCCTCTCCCGTTGCGGAGCACAGGCTCCGGAGGCGCAGGCTCAGCAGCCATGGCTCACGGGCCTAGCTGCTCCGCGGCATATGGGATCTTCCCGGACCGGGGCACGAACCCGTGTCCCCTACATCGGCAGGCGGACTATCAACCACTGCACCACCAGGGAAGCCCTAACCTTATATTTTAACAAAAAATGAAAAAAGGTTCAATACATTTTAAACCCAAATATTTTAAATTAAATAAAATTCTAGTAAGTCAGATTCATCGATTTAGCCTAATGCCTGTGACCAGTCAATACAAGATTTTTTCAATCGATAAATGTTTCACAATTACTGTTTTATTAATTTTTTAATCTAAATATTTTCCTCAGATGCAGGAAAATATATATATATATATATGTTTAATTTGTAAGCCAATGCTCTGACAATGTTCCAAAATTGTATTTTTAATGGCATATAGATTTGTTAACTATCAACGTATATACTAAAAGAGGTTTTCATGTGATTGAAAAAAAAACATTTATTTTGGGTCACATGACTCATTCAGTATTTCATGATGGCCCAGCATATTAAGAAGATGTTCTTCAACATCATTTTGATTCTTTGTTCTCCTTTGAGCATTAGCAAATTTATAACTTTGTTCATTGCATCTAAGAGTGACTTCCTTTTGTGGTCTGAAACTTGATACAAATAACCATGAAAGAGTTTTTGAAAGTGATTTCAAAAGTTGATAGGAAGTAGTTTTCAAAAGCCTTTAAAATTTTGCAGAATACTGTTACTGAACCAAGGTCCAGCTGCTCGCTGCTTGAAAGCCAATACTCGAGAGACAAGTATTGGTAGGAAAGGAAAGTTTGCTTTATTTAAAAGGCCAGCAACCAGGGGAGAAGGTGGACTCCTGCCTGAGAACCAACTCCCAATTGCTGCTTAGGGGACAGGAGCTTTTAAAGGGGAGTTTCAGGATTGTATAAGTGGAGGGAGGAAGCAGAACAGCATGGTCAGCTCTGACAGTAATCTCAAAATCAGTAATGCAGTGGTCTGATCAGCGTCATCTTGGTTGTTTTCAGTACAGTTAATCTTTAGTGCCCGGGTTTGTTCCCATTTCTCTGATGCCAGTTTTCAGAATTGTGTGAAGTGGAGCAGCTTATGTCATGGCTTCAATTTGGTCATCATGTAGTCATCTTCCTCCACCTGGTGGGGACTTCAGTATCTGCAAAACAGCTCACAGGATGTGGCTCAAAATATTACCTATAGCCCTTGAGGTATAACTAAAGGTCCTTGGCTATGCTTAATGACTAAACTATTATTATTTAGCCTTGTTGGACTGTTTTCCTTTGTTTCTTCATTTTTTCACCTCTGTGATTAAACTTTATTCTTTGGCTAAAGTTTTTCCATAGATGAAAGGCAGATGGAGGACATGGGGGGCAAGGACCATGGGGTCCTGCTCTTTTTCAGTACTTTCATGGACTTGTGGCCAGGCAGCAGAAGACTGGTGGCCAGGCAGCATCTAAAATGTTACAATCTAAGATACTCAAGTGGGTTAAAGCAGGTAGTCATCTACTTCTATGAAGAATTGAAGGACTTCTTTGTTAAGCTTCACAATGTACCTATCTCATCTAATCTCATCACATCCTGAAAGTAGATTTTAGAGTGGAAGAAGATAACATTAATCTTTCCTAGAGAAGAGAAATTTATTCTTTGGGAAAAGGTTCAACAATAAGGGATCTGCCATTGCCCAGCTAATTTTCTTTGGGTCTGATTCAGGCCAACATGGATCACTTTGTCCTTGAAAATGTGGACTTAAGGCTACCCTTAACTCTAGGCTTCTCAAGTTAGCAGATATTATCAAAGTTTTTAACCTATATAAATATCATTATTTCTCAAAGAAAGACTCTGTATTTTGTATTCTATCTTCAAAAGAAACTCATGCTGTAAAAGTTATAGTATTGTTAGAAGTTGCAGATGGGTAAGGAAGAAGGAAACATATTTTAAAGGAGAATAATGAAATACCTCTGTTAATAGAAGTGCATCTATATTGTCTAAGAATAAAAACTACATAAATATATTTATATACATATGTGTATGCATATGTACACATACATATGGATTTTTTTAAAGAATTAGTTGAAAAACAGGTAACATATGTAGACAAAAAAAGAAAAAAAAAGAAACCTAACAATACTATTGTCTCAAGACAGAGTTCAAAACAAAAAGAATTAAGTGGTAGAAAGGTGTATCTATAATAATAAATATTATATTCCATAATAAACATAAAACAATCAAAAATTTATGCTTTAAATAACACACTTTCAAAGTAAAAAGGAAACTCACATGCTGTGTGTCAACTGAAAGGACCATGAAGTATAAAGAGGCAAAAAGGCATTATATTTGGGCTATTAGAACTTCACTCGAGGACCACAGATGCCAGAGGAACCCAGAATAGTGTCCCACTAGAGGAAAATGAATAGGGAATTTTATAGGAGAAAGGAGGAACTTAATGCTGACTTAACACAAGTTGTTTACCAAGAATTTGGATTGGAGGGTAAATTTAATCTGTACACATGATTGGGTTATGGAATGCATGTCACTTTTTATTAGGGAGAGGTATGTTTTCTTTAGTCCAAGAGTCCAGTTCTCAGCATTATTCTTTTCTTTTGGCAACTCAACAAGTAACCAGAAGTTTTATTTTAGAATCTTCAGTGGAATTTCCGCATGGGTAGCAAACATGGAAGTCCTCAGGTCATGTCTCAGTCATTCCTGACTTAGTTCTTTTCACCTGTGTATGTTAAATTTTAGAGAAAAACTGATGGAAACTTATGTGCAGAGGGTGATTTAACACAATATTAATCTATCCAACTGATGAAATGTTTAAAAAAGATTTTGAAGATTTAAAAATATATTGCTTTTGAATTCATTTGTGTGTGTGTATATATAAATACACACATTTATGCTTATACTATCAATAGGTAATACAACTTGCAATATAATGATCATTTATTGGCACAAGAAAATCACAACCAAATATAAAATGTAGAATTTGTGATGTTTGTATTCTCTAGACCAGCAAATTAACATATAGAGTCTAATTAAACATTATTGTAAAATGCAATTGATAAGAAAATTAAAACTAAACCAAATTCATTTTATTTAAAATATTTTATTGGGTCAGCAGTCATCATATAAGTCAGCATAATTTATGTAGTGAATAATAAAAACTGGAAATATTAAAATCTCTCGGATTTGGGCAAAGCAATGATCAGTGGCAAATTCAAAACATTAAATGTTTTCATATTAGGTTAAAAAGAAAAGGAATTATTTAACTAAAAAAAAAAACACAATAGTCTCCAAAATTCATAAAACTGGTTATGATTTTTTACTTAATTACATACTTGTTTGATTTGGGGAAATGTTCATAACTTCTCTAAGCCTCTTTCTTTTTCTGTAAGATAAGGATAAATAACATCCATCTCAAAATTTGCTGTAAGGCTAAATTATTATTATAGGGTTTTTTTGTTGTTAATATTTTATTGATCTTTACTCTGAATCAAGCATTGCTCTAAGTACTTTACTCATTTAATTCTCACAACTATCCAGTGTGATGGGGCATAAAATAATTCCCATTTTACAGATGAGAACATTATGGCAAAGAAAATGTACATGAATTATTCAAAATCATACTTGAATGGTCCTTTTGAGAACTTGGCTCAATTTCTAGTAGATGCTGCTTATACGTTTATTTCTCCACCAATCTTCCCTTGCTTACTTTTGCTTTTACAAAATAGGAAACTTTGGCTCAACCTGTGTTACAACCAGCTCTGCAGGATATTGTCTATTTCTCAATCTCCTACTTAAAACTTTAGGTAAAATCATGTAGCACTAGGGTGACAGGAAAACCAAATCATTGAAGAAAGAAACAGAGATAAAATAAAGATAAAAGAAACCCACATATGCAAACACACACATACACAGTTATATTTTTAAAGAGGATCCATATTTGTTATCTTATTTCTAATAATGTATTTCATTTAGGCTGACGAACAAGTAAGGCCTATTATAAAGCAGAGTTTTTTATGCTTTCAGGAACTGAGATGATGGTCTCACTGATCTCTTCCATTGCTATGGTACTGGAAAGCTGTTTTCTGGATTTTATTAGACCCCAGGGACCCGGATGAAGAAGAGTATAATTAGCTCTTCACCATAAAATACCTATATTAAAAGACCCTGACAATAAGAGCACCTAATAGCAAATGGCATACAGTACTTCCTGACTATGTACAGTTAATTACTGAGTGTATCAAAGAATAGGATATATTTAACCTTAGAACATCTGTATAAGATGAAGTGTGATTATCTCTAGTCAAAGGCTAAAGTCGCCAAGCACTAATAGGGTTAATGACTTGCTGAAGACTGATTGTAAAGCAGAGATCAAATATAAAAACTTAGACCCGTTATCTCTTTTTGCGTGGAACTGACTGAAGGATGGAGAACTGTTCTTTAGGTTAAAGAGAATGTATTTTTCTGCTGATTTGAGGCAGTGTTGACGTTAATAAAGAGCATGAACTTTGAGATTATGATGGTACGAGTGGCAATAATGTGATAATAATCCTGGTGATACTTGAACTTATACTGAGTGATTTTTACATGCCAGACAGCATGCTGCACCTTTATACGTGTTAAATTATTTCATTTATGAGATATAACAATGAAAATGACACAATGACAATGGTTTTATGAATTGGATACTATCAACTAAAATGAAGAATTCTATGCTCAAAAAAAAAGTTCAGTTGCCCAAAGCTACATAGGTGGTAAATTTAAAATTTTTCTAACAATGGCCTTTCCAGCAACAAAGCTAAATGCTTTCACCATTAGTGTGTTACTTCCCAAGATTTGAAGCCTGATTTCACCATTCATAAGTTTTGTGTAGTTGGGCAAGTTACATTAAACTCTGAAAATTTCTAATGGTTATATGAATTTTAAAGCTATTATTAGGTTCAAGTGAAAATGTATGGTACAGAAATTATAATGCCTGTAAGTATTCAGTAAATATCAAGCTTATTCATAGCCCATGGCATGATGCTGTTCCATGTAGTTTTAGCCAATTAACTTTGATAATTGTAATATAGACTGAGATTATTTATAAGACACAGAGTGTGGGAAGGGAACATAGCCTCATTTCTAGGTATACAGCAAACAAAAAAAAGAGCAAAATACAAGAGTTGAAAGCCACATAATTGAATTATTTTATCGCAGAGATAAACTACCAATGGTCATATGAAAAATAAATATGAGGTAAGCAGCTCAGGGTCATTCAGCTTGTTCGTGGAAGAGCTGTACTAAATGCCTCTCTTCAGCTTCCCAAGGCTGTGCTCAGAAGAGTCCTACAAATACAGCTTTACTAACATTAAAGTATTTTAGCTTTCACCTATTTAAAAAGGAGCTAATAAAATCTATCCTGTTAAGGTAAAAGATCCGCTGAATATCAAAGTATCACTTTCTAAAAGAATAATGTATTGATTATTATTAGTTTAATATCCATTTTTTATGATAAAGGCACATCATCATATCCTTAGGTAAAATATTGCATTATTTTAACTCTTTAATGGACATGAGAGTGAATAGTTTTGTTTAAGTTAATGTGGTCTAACATTGACTTTTATCAGCGTGAAGGATACTAACTTATTTCCCAGGTCTTGTAATTATCCTCCAGAGATAGTTATATTTCAAGGAACATTTTCAGAGGAGTAAACAAAAGAGCCCTTAAGGAAGTAACCATCTTTTTTCAACATTTCCTGAGCTTTCACCAACTCAATTTCTCTTAAACAGCGTAAGTTTACACCACTCAAGGGTATCAACCTTTTAATGATTTTCTGCCCCTGATTCTTTTTTTTTTTTTTTTTTTTTTTTTTTGCGGTACGCGGGCCTCTCACTGTTGTGGCCTCTCCCGTTGTGGAGCACAGGTTCCGGACGTGCAGGCTCCGCGGCCATGGCTCACGGGCCCAGTTGCTTCGCGGCACATGGGATCCTCCCGGACCGGGGCACGAACCCGCGTCCCCTGCATCGGCAGGTGGACTCTCAACCACTGCGCCACCAGGGAAGCCCTGGCCCTGATTCTTAACTTGAGGATATTCATTTAAAGCTCCCAGGAGGGGCTTCCGGTGGCGCAGTGGTTGAGAGTCCACCTGCCGATGCAGGGGACGCGGGTTCGTGCCCCGGTCCGGGAGGATCCCATGTGCCGCGAAGCAACTGGGCCCGTGAGCCATGGCCGCGGAGCCTGCACGTCCGGAACCTGCGCGTCCGGAGCCTGCGCTCCGCAACGGGAGAGGCCGCAACAGTGAGAGGCCCACGTACCGCAAACAAAAATAAAAGCTCTCAGGAGTTTAAAGGTAAGTTAAATTTGACTGTACTTATTCTAATAATACTTTTCAGTTTTTTAGGAGTCATAATGTTACTTTAGAATATTAAACTCATGCAAAATTTGAATCCAGTTCAGGAATTATTAAAATACACTGATGTGATTAGTTCACCTTCAATGTATGATCCATAATAACCAGATATGGGAAAAAACACAAATATTCCAAAAGTTACAAAACCCTGTGTATAACTTAAATTAAAACATTTCATTGTACAGTTTTCATACGTGAAACAAGGTTAAAATGCATAATATCTCCCTTTAGAAATGGTTCTGAATGAAATTATATATAATCAGGTAAAAATATATGAGTATTAAAGGAAAACAAATATTATTAAAAGAAATCATTAGTGTGATCCAGTTTTTCTAAAAGTAATTTCCTATGCACTTTAGTAGTCTTTTCCATATATATGAAACACTTTAGTGTGTGTGATATTGAGCAAAAAAGAATACTGTTTCTTTATTTTTTCTACCTTGAATGTTTTTTGAATCTCTAATTAGCCAAACGTTGTGGTCAAAATCAAAGCACAGCTTGTTCTAGAGATCTACCAACCAACGACCTTACCATAACTTGGCACTTCTCCTATATCATGTTGTATTAAAATTTCAATGTTTATATTTAGAAGGTAGTGTAGAATAGTGATTAAGATTGCTGGCCCTGTAGTCAGACTATGTGAGTTCAAACACAGTCCTGCCACTAACTGATAATGAGACCTGGGCAAATTACTTAAGTTTTCTCTATACTGATTTTCCTCTTGGTAAAATAGGGATAATAGAACTTAAATTAGAAGATTTTTTCAATGATTGAATAACATAATACATGCACTGAAAGCAGGGTTGTGTGTGTATATAAATGTGTGTGTGAATGTGTATGTATTTTGAATAATGAATTAGAATGTAAGCTCCTTGTTGATTGGGTCTATGACCTACTGATACTTCCCAGTATATCCCAAAGTGCTAACTTGATAATCAGAATTATAGTGGGAAGATAAAAGAATTAAAACCCTGATTATTCCACCTAGAATATTAGAGAAACTTCATTTCATTTCAATATACATTTATTAACCTTATTACAGTAAAGGCCTTGGAATTACAAAGTCAAATATATATTTCAATCTAGGGACAAGGAACCTAAATTCTAATCAGGGAAACACGTTGTAAACAGATAATAATGACATACTAAAATATATAAAATAATATCAGTATATTTAGTATATGGAAATGGAGAAGAAAGAGTAATTAATTTTTCTTTAGGTCACCAGGAGAGCTTTTCAGAGGATGTGAAACTTGTACAAGAGTTTGAGAAAAGAATGAGTTGCCTGGATAGACAAGAGAAATAAGAGTATCAGCTCAAAGACCGAAACATGCACATGCAACAGCTAGATGTAAGGGGGTGGATCTATCATTTTTAAAAACTAGAGAGGGTCAGAGAAGTTTAATTGGAAAAACCATGGCAAAGCTCTTTAAACTTTATCCTTTCAATGTGGGGTTGTGATCAGGTGTTACAGAGATAATGATAGTTAGCAGGTGAAAGGGAGGAAGTGAACTTAGAGATAAGGAGACTAATTTTAAGACTATTGCCTGAGTACAGGGTGAATGATGATAAGGACATAAATTAAGGCAGATTGTGGGGGATAATAATAATGATAATATTAATAATGGCTACCATTTACCAAATACACCCACCATGTTTTATGAACATTCATGTTACATCCATCTTCTGATTTCTCCATCACAATAGCTCTATAAAGTAAATAAGTCATTACCTCTGTTTTAAGATTGGGAAGTTGAGCTTAAGTTTATGATTTGTCCAGAGTCCCACTGATAGTAAATGACAAATTTGGCATAGAATTCTGAATCTAGACATCTTAGTCTTAACCACTAAGTTAGTTCATGAAGAGAAGCTGCTTTTCCCAGGGATACTTGAAAGATAAAAACAATCAGATTTATGAGCCAATTGGATTTGGAAGGGTCAAGGAGAAGGCAGAATCTAAGGTGACTTCCAGCTTTCTGACTTAAGTGGTGGAGTGAATGTGGTATCACCAAAATATGAGGTATGTAGGGAATCTAGGACAAGAACTTGTTCACTGGAGAGCAAGGCTAATGAGTTAAATTTGTAATTACTGAATTAGACTTGGCTGAGGAACTCTGGGGAAAGACAGGCAGTAACAGTAGCAGTTGGATATATAGGTCTGGAGCTCAGATCAGAAAATTTTAAAAAAAGATAAATCTATCTTCTGGAGGCATCAGCTTACAGGTGGTCGTTCAAACCATGGAAAAGAGTGTAAAATAAGTAAGTCAACCATGGGACTCAAAGGAAAAACAATACTTCTGACCTAAATAGGTAGAAATATTTTTTTGGAAATTGAGAATAAACAAAGAGATGGGAGATCAATGTGACAGTGGTCCTATATTATCCACAATATGTTTGGCTATACTACTGCAAAACAAACAAACAAACAGCAAAATATCAATGGCTTAACATATTAAATAATTATTTTTCACTGCCACAGTATGAGGAAGATCATCTCAATCTTGTACCTAAGCATTTGAACACATACGCTCCAAGGGCTCCATGGCAGTGAAAGAGAGGACTGCAGGGTGGAGGAATGGTTTTACATCATCCACAGCCCATCAGCTAGAACTCAGTCACATCCTCCCAATCTAAGTGCAAGGGAGACTGAAACATAGTCTTTATGCTCAGAAAGAGATAAAAGTGCTGTGAATGAAAAGCACTTTTCCTGTCCCAGCCCCTGTTCTATCACCAGTGCCTGGAAGTAGTATTTGGTATCCAGTAGTTTCCAGCAAATACTATTAAATAAATATATCAAAATGTGTTATTTTGACAGGAGGGGAAAGAAACAACTTCTAACTGTGCACTTTTTAAACATTACATTTCTTATGCTTTCTTTTCACAGTTAGGAATTCATGAAACTTAGCCAAAATCGACAAGAAATATTACAGTACCAGTATGATTAAACCATACCCCAATGTTGTCATAAATTTACTTTCGAGGTATAACAAACACAAAAAGTAACTTTTCATTATCTACTGGTATTGAAACTATATGGTCTTTATAAATCCCCAAACATTTTGATTAAAAAAAACCCAACTTATATCACTAATACCTAATTATATATTCCTCTCCCAGTGATGTTCAGAAACATCCCAGAATCAGTTGCATATCACAGGCTCTTACATGAGGACAAAACTGCTGTTTAAACTATGCACAATGGCAGGTTAGTGGACATCCCTATTCTGGCAGATTCTAACCAGAAACTCAGTATAGCCCAGACACTCTTAATCACCCTGAAATTTCTAGTTTCTTACTACATAATTTGGCAAAGTATTCACACACTACTCCTCACTTTGTATACTCCAGGCACACAGACCTTACTACTCTCTTTCCCCTCACAGGGTCTTTGCACATGCAATTTCCTGGCTGGAAAGTTCTCCTCTTTTCCAAATTAACTCTTGCTCATTACTCAGGGGAAACACTTCTAAGCAGCTTGACTCTGTCAATTTCCCTCAATTTGTGGATACACCTCTGCCTCATAGCAGTTACCACTGATGAAAATTTCAATTTATTGGCATGATTGTTTGATAAGTATTTATCTTTCCCACCCACTTTTCTAAGCACCATGAAGACAGCCACATTTTCCCCCTCATCATTAGATTCTCCAGTGCACAGTGACTGCCAGATATTAAATAATATTCAATACTAATAGTAATATTCAATAAATTTTTAATTAATTTATTTTGCTTTCATGACAGTGTTCTTTATATCAGTATGTATGAGCTTACATAGGATAATTTACTAATCCACTCTGTAATCTAAGGGTATGGAAGTACTAACTTAGGTCACTCCTGATTTTATAGTTAAAAAGGTCCATTGCAGTTAAGGGGCTTGTTCAAATGTCCATTGTGATGCACTGGAGCACTGTTGTAAAGACAATTTCTCCTTACTCCAAAGTTCAGTAACTATTATTTAACATAGCACATAAATGAAATGAATTGTGCAATATCTCTTTAGTTTTTATAATACCTTCTTTTTCCACTGATTCATAATGCACAGTACTGTGATCTAGGCTGCTAGATCTAGAGTAATGAAATGTTACTTTACTTGATACAATATAAATTGATTTTTAATTTGATTGATACTATTAAAATAAAGACCATTTAACCTGCTCCCCTTTGTTTAAAATCTAGTCTCTCCCACCAACAGTGCAAGAGGGTTCCCTTTTCTCCACACCCTCTCCAACATTTATTGTTTGTAGACTTTTTGATGATGGCCACTCTGACTGGTGTGAGGTGATACCTCACTGTAGTTTTGATTTGCATTTCTCTAATGATTAGTGATATTGAGCATCCTTTCATTTGTTTGTTGGCAATCTGTATATCTTCTTTGGAGAAATGCCTATTTAGGTCTTTTGCCCATTTTGGGACTGGGTTGTTTGTTTTTTTGATATTGAGCTGCATGAGCTGCTTGTATATTTTGGAGATTAATCTTTTGTCAGTTGCTTCATTTGCAAATATTTTCTATGGAGAAAAGTATGGAAGTTCCTTAAAAAACTAAAAATAGAACTACCATATGACCAGCAATCCCACTACTGGGCATATACCCTGAGAAAACCATAATTCCAAAATTGTCATGTACCACAATATTCATTGCAGCACTATTTACAATAGCCAGGATGTGGAAGCAACCTAAGTGTCCACTGACAGATGAATGGATAAAGAAGATGTGGCACACATATACAATGGAATAGTAGCTATAAAAAGAAACAAAATTGAGTTATTTGTAGTGAGGCGGATGGACTTAGAGTCTGTCATACAGACTGAAGTAAGTCAGAAAGAGAAAAACAAATACTGTATGCTAACACATATATATGGAATCTAAAAAAAAATGGTTCTGAAAAACCTAGGGGCAGGACAGGAATAAAAATGCAGACATAGAGAATGGACTTGAGGACATGGGGAGGGTGAAGGGTAAGCTGGGACGAAGTGAGAGAGTGGTATGGACATATATACACTACAAAATGTAAAATAGATAGCTAGTGGGAAGCAACCGCATTGCACAGGGAGATCAGCTCAGTGCTTTGGGACCACCTAGAGGTGTGGGATAGGGAGGGTGGGAGAGAGACGCAAGAGGGAGGGAATATGGGGATATATGTATACATATAGCTGATTCACTTTGTTATAAAGCAGAAACTAACACACCATTGTAAAGCAATTATACTCCGAAAAAGATGTTAAAAATATAAAATTGAAAGCAAAAAAGAAAAAATCTAGTGTTTCAAAAATGGACAGCAAGCTGGATGGATATCTTCAGGTCAGATTTAGTGGACGTTCAGGGTGTCCCCCTCTTTTGCAGCACTGTTGAGGAGTGGTTCCAGGTGGAGTCATTTGAAAGCTGACCAGATGAACTTCTGACCTCCACCTATCCCAAACTGGTAAGATGTTTGCACTTGTTTGTACTAGCTGATTAGTTACTGATCCATATGTGTAAGCCCACTGACGTGCAGATCACTTGATAAGTGAACACATGTAGCAGTTGTGGGACTTTTTTGTCTTAAATCACAAAAACTCACTTCTTATTTTGAAAAGTCTGCAATCAGATGGAGGCTATATCTGAGGAAAAATTAATGCAATTGTCTTTTCTTTTTAAAGTCAAATAAAAAAATTTAAAACTGCCTATATAAAGGATTTACATTAGAGTATATATACACATATAAACTTTCTATACATTTTTTTTTTTTGGCCACGTGTGGCATGCAGGATCTTGCATGTGGGATCTTAGTTCATCAACCAGGGATCGAACCTGCTCCCCCTGCAGAGGAAGTGCAGGATCTTAAGCACTGGACGATCAGGGAAGTGCCAAACATTCTATATGTTTTAATGTTTAAATATTTTGCTTATTTTAATATTTTAAACATATTGTGTAAAATATTTTATTATTTCAAACATATTTTATGAATATGTTTAGAAATATTTTGCTGTAAATTTAAACAACTTCTGCTTTCAGTATACAATTTCAGAAAGGAGAATTTAGACAGGACCATCAAGGTGGTAGAAGAATAAGATGTGGAGATCCTCTTCCTCCCCCCAAATACATCAGAAATATATCTACATGTGGAACAACTCCTACAGAACACCTACTGAACGCTGGCAGAAGGCCTCAGACTTCCTAAAAGGCAAGAAACTCCCCACGTACTTGGGTACGGCAAAAGGAAAAACAGAGACAAAAGAAGAGGGATGGGACCTGCGCGTCTGGAAGGGAGCTGTGAAGGGGGAAAGGTTTCCACACGCTAGAAAGCCCCTTCACTGGTGGAGAAAGGGGGTGAGCAGGTGTGGGGGAGGAAACTTCAGAACCACGGAGGAGAACGCAGTAACAGGGGTGCAGAGAGCAAAGTGGAGAGTTTCCCACACAGAGGATCGGTGCCAACCAGCACTCACAAGCCTCGGGCTTCGGAGGTCAGATCCCAGGGAGAGAACAGGGGCTGGCTGTGTGAACACAGCCTGAAGGGGGCTAGTGTGCCATAGCTAGCTGGGAGGGAGTCCAGGAGAAAGTCTGGAACTGCCTAAGAGGCAAGAGACCACTGCTTTGGGGTGCATGAGGAGAGGAGATTCCTTCCCTGTCTGCCCACAGAAGGCAGAACACCGCCTAAACGAGCTTCAGAGACAGGAGCTAGCCGCAGCTATCAGTGTGGACCCCAGAGACCAGCATGAAATGCTAACGCTGTTGCTGCAGCCACCAAGAATCCTGTGTACAAGCACAAGTCACTATCAAGGCCTCCCTCCTGGGAGCCTGTGCAGCATGCCACTGCCAGGGTCCCATGATCCAGGGACAACTTCCACGGGAGGACACACGGCATGCCTCAGGCTGTTGCAACATCATGCCGACCTATGCCACCACAGACTCACCCCACATTCGGTACCCCTCCCTCCCCAGAGCCTGAGTGAGTGAGAGTCCCCTAATCAGGTGCTCTGTTAGCTCCCTCCTGTCTGGGGGAAGAACAGATGCCAGAGAGGAACCTACATTCACAGGCAGGGCCAAATCCAAAGCTGAACACCAGGAGCTGTGCGAACAAAGAAGAGAAAGGAAAACTTTTCCATGCAGCATTAGGAGCAACGGATTAAATCTCCACGATCAGCTTGATGTACCCTGCACCTGTGGAATACTGAATAGACAACGAATCACCCCAAAATTGAGGAAGTGGACTTTGGGAGCAACTGTAGACTTGGGTTTTGCTGTATGTGACTGACTAGTTTCTGATTTATATGTTTATCTTAGTTTAGTCTTTAGCACTTGTTATTATTGGTTGATTTATTTATTGGTTTCGTTGCTCTCTACTCTTTTTTTATTACTATTTTTAATTTTAATAATTTTTAATTTAATAACTTTATTTTATTTTATTTATTATTTTTTTCTTTCTTTCTTTCTTTTACTTTCTCCACTTTCTTCTGAGCCATGTGGCTGACAGGGTCTTGGTACTTGGGCCGGGTGTCAGGACTGAGCCTCTGAGGTGGGGGCTCTGAGTTCAGGACATTGGTCCACCACATACCTCCCGGCCCCAGGTAATATAAATTGGTGAAAGCTCTCCCAGACATCATCTCAGCACCAAGACCAAGCTCCACTCAACAACCAGCAAGCTCCAGTGCTGGACACACCATGCCAAAAAACTAGTAAGACAGGAACACAACACCACCCATTAGCAGAGAGGCTACCTAAAATCGTAATAAGTTCACAGACACCCCACAACACACCACTGGACGTGGTCCTGCCCACCAGAAAGACAAGATCCAGCCTCATCCTGCAGAACACAGGCACAAATCCCTTCCACCAGGAGGCCTACACAACCCACAGAACCCACCATACCCACTGGCGGCAGACACCAAAAACAATGGGAAGTACGAACCTGCAGTCTGTGAAAAGTAGATGCTAAACACAGTAAGTTAAACAAAATGAGAAGACACATAAACACACAGCAGATGAAGGATCAAGGTAAAAACCTACCAGACCAAACAAATGAAGAGGAAACAGGCAGTCTAAGAGAAAAGAATTCAGAGTAATGATAGTAAAAATGATCCAAAATCTTGGAAATAGAATGGAAAAAATACAAGAAACGTTTAACATAGACTTAGAAGAACTAAACAGCAAACAAAGATGAGCAGCACAATAAATGAAATTAAAAATTCTCTAGAAGGAATCAATAGCAGAATAACTGAGGCAGAACAACGGATAAGTGACCTGGAAGACAAAATAGTGGAAGTAATTACCACAGAGCAGAATAAAGAAAAAAGAATGAAAAGAATTGACAACAGTCTCAGAGAACTCTGGGACAACAATAAAACACACCAACATTCAAATTATAAGGGTCCCAGAAAAAGAAGAGAAAAAGAAAGGGACTGAAAAAATATTTAAAGAGATTACATTTGAACGTCCCTAATATGGGAAAGGAAATAGTCAATCAAGTCCAGGAAGTGCAGAGAGTCCCATACAAGATAAATCCAAGGAAAAATGTGCCAAGAGACACATTAATCAAACAATCAAAAATTAAATACAAAGAAAAAATATTAAAAGCAGCAAGGGAAAAGTAACAAATAACTTAAAAGGGAATCCCCATAAGGTTAACAGCTGACCTTTCAGCAGAAACTCTGCAAGCTAGAAGGGAGTGGCAGGACATATTTAAAGTGTTGAAAGGGAAAAAACTACAACCAAGATAACTCTAACCAGCAAGGAGTTTATTCAGATTCAATGGAGAAATTAAAACCCTTACAGACAAGTAAAAGCTAAGAGAATTCAGCACCACCAAACCAGCTTTAAAACAGATGCTACAGGCAGGAAACACAAGAGAAGGAAAAGAATTACAATAAAAAACCAAAACAATTAAGAAAATGGTAATAGGAACATACATATTGATAACTACATTAAATGTAAATGGATTAAATGCTCCAACAAAAAAATAAATAAATAGTCTGGCTAAATGGATACAAAAACAAGACCCACATATATGCTGTCTACAAAAGACCCACTTCAGACTTAGGGACACATACTAACTGAAAGTGAAGAGATGGAAAAAGATATTCCATGGAATGGAAATCAAAAGAAAGCTGGTGTAGCAATTCTCATGTCAGACAAAGTAGACTTTAAAATAAAGACTATTACCAGAGACAAAGAAGGAAACTACATAATGATCAAGGGATCAATCCAAGAAGAAGATATAACAATTGTAAATATTTATGCACCCAAAGTAGGAGCACCTCAATACATAAGGCAAATGCCAACAGCCATAAAATGGAAAATCGACAGTAACACAATAATAGTATGAGATGTTAACACCCAACTATCACCAATGGACAGATCATCCAAAATGAAAATAAATAAGGAAACACAAACTTTAAATGATACATTAAACAAGATGGACTTAAATGATATTTATAGGACATTCCATCCAAAAACAACAGAATACACATTTTTCTCAAGTGCTCATGGAACATTCTCCAGGATAGATCATATCATGAGTCACAAATCAAGCCCTGGTAAATTTAAGATAATTGAGATCATATCCAGTATCTTTTCTTACCACAGCTCTATGAGACTAGATATCAATTACAGGAAAAAAAAAACTGTAAAAAATACAAACACATGGAGGCTAAATAATACACTACTAAATAACCAAGGGATCACTGAAGAAATCAGAGGAGATAAAAAAAGAAACCTTGAAACAAATGACAATGAAAACACAAAGGCCCAAAACCTATGGGATGCACCAAAAGCAGTTCTAAGAGGGAAGTTTATAGCAATACAATCCTATCCCAAGAAACAGGAAATATCTCAAATAAACACCCTAACCTCACACCTAAAGCAATTGGGGAAAGAAGAACAAAAAAACCCCAAGGTTAACAGAAGGAAAGAAATCATAAAGATCAGATCAGAAGTAAATCAAAAAGAAATGAAAGAAGCAACAACAAAGATCAATAAAACTAAAAGTTGGTTCTTTGAGAAGATAAACAAAATTGATAAACCATTAGCCAGACTCATCAAGAAAAAAAGGGAGATGATTCAAATCAACAGAATTAGAAATGCAAATGGAGAAATAACAATGGACACTGCAGAAATACAAAGGATCAGGAGAGATTACTACAGGCAACTATATGTCAATAAAAAGGACAACATGGAATAAATGGACAAATTCTTAGAAAAGCACAACCTTCTGAGACTGAACCAGGAAGAAATAGAAAATATAAACAGACCAATCACAAGCACTGAAATTGAAACTGTGATTAAAAATCTTCCAACAAACTAAAGCCCAGGACCAGATGGCTTCACAGGCAAATTCTATCAAACATTTAGAGAAGAGCTAACACCTATCCTTCTCAAACTCTTCCAAAATATAGCAGGGGGAAGAACACACCCAAACTCATTCTACAAGGCCACCATCTCCCTCATACCCAAACCAGACAAAGATGTCACAGGAAAATAAAACTACAAACGAATATCACTGATGAACATAGATGCAAAAATCCTCAACAAAATACTAGCTAACAGAATCCAAGAGCACACTGAAAAAATCATACACCATGATCAAGTGGGGTTTATGCAGGAATGCAAGGATTCTTCAACATATGCAAATCAATCAATGTGATACACCATATCCACAAAATGAAGGAGAAAAATCATATGATCATCTCAATAGATGCAGAAAAAGCTTTCAACAAAATTCAACACCGATTGATGATAAAAACTCTCCAGGAAGTAGGCATAGAGGGAACTAACCTCAACATGATAAAGGGCATATATGACAAACCCACAGCCAACATCATTCTCAATGGTGAAAACTGAAATGATTTCTACTAAGATCAGGAATAAGACAATGTTGCTTACTCTCACCACTATTATTCAATATAGTTTTGGAACTTTTAGTCAAAGCAATCAGAGAAGAAAAAAATAAAAGGAATCCAAATCGGACAAGAAGAAGTAAAACTGTCACTGTTTGCAGATGACATGATGCTATACATAGAGAATCCTAAAGATGCTACCAGAAAACTACTAGAGCTAATCAATGAATTTGGTAAAGTAGCAGAGTAAAAAATTAACGCACAGAAATCTCTTGCATTCCTATACACTAATGATGAAAAATCTGAAAGAGAAATTAAGGAAAAACTCCCATTTACCATTGCAACAAAAAGAATAAAATATCTAGGAATAAACCTACCTAAGGAGACAAAGGACCTGTAAGCAGAAAAGTATAAGACACTGATGAAAGTAATTAAAGATGATAAACACATGGAGAGATATACAAATTTCTTGGATTGGAAGAATCAACATTATGAAAATGACTATACTATCCAAAGCAATCTACAGATTCAATGCAATCCCTATCAAACTACCAATGACATTTTTCACAGAACTAGAACAAAAAATTTCACAATTTATATAGAAACACACAAGACACTGACTAGTCAAAGCAACCTTGAGAAAGAAAAATGGAGCTGGAAGAATCAGGCTCCCTGACTTTAGAGTATACTACAAAGCTACAGTAATCAAGACAGTATGGTAGTGGCACAAAAACAGAAATATAGATCAATGGAACAGTATAGAAAAACCCAGAGATATACCCACACACTTATGGTCACCTTATCTTTGATAAAGGAGGCAAGAATATACAATGGGGAAAACATTGTCTTCAATAAGTGGTGCTGGGAAAACTGGACAGCTACATGTAAAAGAAGGAATTTAGAACACTGCCTAACACCATACACAAAAATGAACTCAAAATGGATTAAAGACCTAAATGTAAGGCCAGACACTCTAAAACTCTTAGAGTAAAACATAGACAGAACACTTTATGATGTAAATCACAGCAAGATCCTTTTTGACCCACCTACTAGACAAATGAAAAGAAAAAAACAGACAAATGGGACTTGATGAAGCAAAAGCTTTTGCACAGCAAAGGAAACAATAAGGAAGACGAAAAGACAACCCTCAGAATGGGAGAAAATATTTGCAAACAAACAACTGACAAAAGATTAATCTCCAAATTATACAAGCAGCTTATGCAGCTCAATACCAAAAAAATAAAAAACCCAATCCAAAAATAGACAGAAAACCTAAATAGACATTTCTCCAAAGAAGATATACAGATTGCCAACAAACACATGAAAGGATGCTCAACATCACTAATCATTACAGAAATGCAAACCAAAACTACAATGAGGTACCATCTCACACTGGTCAGAATCGCCATCATCAAAAAATCTACAAACAGTAAATGCTGGAAAGGACGTGGAGAAAAGGGAACACTCTAGCAGTGTTGGTGGGAATGTAAATTGATACAGCCATTATGGAGAACAGTATGGAGGTTCCTTAAAAAACTAAAAATAGAACTACCCTAGGCCCCAGATTCCCACTCCTGGGCATATACCCTGAGAAACCCATAACTCAAAAAGAGTCATGTACCACAATGTTCTTTACATCACTGTTTACGATAACCAGGACACAGAGGCAACCTAAGTGTCCATCAACAGCTGAATGGGTAAAGAAGATATGGCACCTATATGCAATGGAATATTACTCGGCCATATAAAGAAACAAAATCAAGTCATTTGTAGTGAGGTGGATGGACCTAGAGTCTGTCACAGAGTGAAGTAAGTCAGAGGAAAACAAATACCATATACTAACCCATATATATAGAGTCTAAAATAAAAATGGTTATGAAGAACATGGGGCAGGACAGGAATAAAGACACAGACGTAGAGAATGGACTTGAGGACACTGGGAGGGGGAAGGATAAACTGGGACGAAGTGAGAGATTGGCTTTGACATATATACACTACCAAATGTAAAATAGATAGCTAGTGGGAAGCAGCCACATAGCACAGGGAGATCACCTTGGTGCTCTGTGACCACCTAGAAGGGTGGACTATGGAGGGTGAGAGGGAGACGCAAGAGGGAGGGGATATGGGGATATATGTATACATATAGCTGATTCACTTTGTTATACAGCAGAAACTAAATAAACGACAGTGTAAAGTAATTATACTCCAAGGAAGGTTTTTAAAAAAAAGGAGAATTTATTATGACTCAATAAGGATCAATAATTTGTATTTCTCAAAAACATATATATAACTGAAACACTTTGTTATATACATGAAAGTAAAATCATATTGTAAATCACCATACTTCAATAAAAAGATTTATATTTCTTCCTATCTTTTAATGATAGAGTCTTTCAATTTACCCAGTGATACATATACAGAAAGATATCAGAGAGATGAGGCTCTCTCTTGCTTTTTACCCAGTTAATTTACTTGAGACTGTAATCAACTGGTCTAATTACTGCAGTCTCTAAAGTCAACTTTCCTTTATATTCCTGCCTCATTTCTTAAAGGATTTGAGGAAAATAAATTTTTAATAAGTATATTGAATGCTGATCTTTTTTAGATTATAAATATTAAAATTACCTCAAAGCAATATATAACAAGTCCTAGGAGGAAAGCCCTGCAAAACTTATGTGATTCTAATATGCTAAAATTACAAACACTGCATGAGAGCAGAAGGCTTCCACTAGGAAGTAAACAAATGTATGATATGGACATTTGTAGACATGAAAAACATGTTTATTTTGGCAAAAACTAGTTTTTCCTTTCTTTTGTTACTAGAAAAGAGCAGTTCACTAAACCCAAATTGTTTAGGACCAAACCTACTTTACATTTCTTTGCTTAGGTACAAGTTTAGAAAATGAAGGATTTTCATTGAGAACGTACATGCTCTTTTGTTTTTGCTTTTTTTGATATATTTACAAGCAGGAAACTGTTAAGACAATCTTTGATTTACTTTGTTTTTAATTTTTATTGCAGTATAGTTGATTTACAATGTTGCATTAGTTTCAGGTGTACAGCAAAGTGAATCAGTTATACGTATGTATGTATCCACTCTTTTTTAGATTATTTTCCCATATAAGCTATTACAGAGTATTGAGTAGAGTTCCCTGTGCTGTACAGTAGGTCCTTATTATTAAAATAGTTATCTATTCTATATATAGTAGTGTGTATATGTTAATCCCAATCCCCCAATTTATCCCTCCCTCCCATTTACCTCCTGGTAACCATAAGTTTGATTTCTACACCTGTAACTCTATTTCTGTTTTGTAGATAATTTCATTTGTACCTATTTTTTTAGATTCCACATATAAGCAATATCATATACTATTTGTCTTTGTCTGACTTACTTCACTCAGTATGACAATCGCTAAGTCCATCCATGTGGCTGCAGGTGGCATTATTTTGTCCTTGTTTATGACTGAGTGATATTTCATCGTATATATGTACAATATCTTCTTTATCCATTCCTCTGTTGGACATTTAGGATGCTTCCACGTCCTGGCTATTGTAAATAGTGCTACAATGAACATTGTGGTTCATGTATCTTTCCGAATTATGGTTGTCTCTGAATATACTGGCACCAAAACAGAAATGTAGATCAATGGAACAGGATAGAAAGCCCAGAGATAAACCCACGCACCTATGGTCACCTAATCTATGACAAAGGATGTAAGAATATACAATGGAGGAAAGATAGTCTCTTCAATAAGTGGTGCTGGGAAAACTGGATGTAAATGGATGAAATTAGAACACTCCCTAACACCATACACAAAAATAAGCTCAAAATGGATTAAAGACTTAATGTAAGGCTGGATACTATAAATCTCTTAGAAGAAAATATAGGCAGAACACTCTGACATAAATTGCAGCAAGATCTTTTTTGATCCACCTCCTAGAGTAATGAAAACAAAAATAAACAAATGGGACTTAATTAAACTTAAAAGCTTTTGCACAGCAAAAGAAACCATAAACAAAACAAAAAGACAGCCCTCATAATGGGAGAAAATACTGTATTTGTAAACAAAGCAACAGACAAAGGATTAGTCTCCAAAATATACAAACAGTTCATGCAGCTTAATATCAAAACAAACAAACAACCCAACCATTTGTTTATTTTTAGGTGTTTGGGAGTGTTCTAAAGACAGTCTTTGGAAGCTACCATCATACAAATTGTTTACCTATGAAAGTGACCTTTGAAGCTGAATTTTTTCTGACATAGTAAAAGCTAGATGGCTACACATAAATTAATCATATGCTCTTTGGTCCTTTTCTTTTTTTTTCTTTTATTTTGTTTCCCTTACAAGCTATTTAGAACATGTCTTAAAATTCTTAATACATCAGTGCCCTGTTGATTTTGTTATAAAAGATCCAAGTTAATGAACTCCTTAATGAGCTAAACCGTGTGCTATTTTTTCAAATATTATGGAAAATAAATGTTTACAGTTCAAAGCATAGCTAAATTAGCATTGCTTTTAATCAGATTTCATTGGCCACAATTTGAAACACCCGCAGATAGGAAATAAAATGTGTCATATTGTACTTTGGCATTTAGGTCTCTTTCTTTCCCATGAATCGTTGCTTAAGCCTAAACCAGATCAGGCAACAAGATGTTCAAGGGTAGCATTCATTTGACTCATCTTTTTCTTAGCACTGTAATTGTCTGTGTTAGAAGAAAGGGTGAGAGAGTCTCCTACTCATGATTTGGGGACAAGAAGGAGGAAGAGTTGTCCACAAGAAAGGACTGAATAGTAATGAAGTCTAAAGTACTCTAACATCTGGAACCAATCCAAAGGTGCATCCATGGACAGATCATTCTTCAGAAATGTTGCTGTGTGTACAGATCAATTATCTAATTTAAATTTTTAGTTTCTATCCATGATTATTCAATTTAGAGGCTATCATTACACATTTGGTAAAGAGGAAGAGGATAGAAACTGTTAAGAGGTATTTTTCTCCTGGGTATTATAATTTTTTTGTTGTTTTTTGTTTGTTTGCTTGTTTGTTTGTTTAGCAGTGCCTCAATACCCTGATCATTGAGTGCCATAGGCAATTGGGTAGACCATGTCCTCATATACTTTAGATCCATTTCTCAAAAGAATGGTGAAGCACAATCTCAGAAAGATCAGAGTGACTTGATCTGCTCCGCTCATTCAGGATCCTTAATTTTTGTTTGTGAATGGCACACTGGTCTCCACGGATGCAGTCACAGAGTTATTTGTTTCCCTTCTTCACCCCTCCACCAAATGTTGAACATTTTTACCTGAAGTGCTCTTCAGTCCCAAAACCTAGTAATCATTTTTATTTAAATAGGAAATGTAAAAATTGCTTATCAGACTCATTGAAATTTTCTGCTTCCCCCATCCATTTCACCCAGGAGGGTGTGCTATCATTTCTTACATTCTGTCTCCTTAATACTTCATGTTTACTTTCTTTTCATGTCTTGCTTTTGTGGTTATTTTAATCAGATTTTACACACACACACACACACACAATACATATGTATATGTTCAAGATAGATAATGATGTCTCCTAGGAAAAGAGAGGAGATAAAAGGAATGCAAATGAAGAGCACATTTTTTTTTGATGTTACACAGCTTCTCTACTTCTATTAACCCTCTCATACCCTTTTTAACAGAAAAGTTTAGAGTTTCTTCCATTTATTTTTTCCTCAGAAACAACCTGGACCAGTGAAATATTGGATTTGATCTATAGCAATGAGGATGCAGAGAGATATAAAGGAGATGCAATATAAAAACGAGTGCCATTCATGGATTAATAATTCCCGGAATTACAAATGGTATTTTCTCTTAATATTCCTTTTCATCATAGGGCTAAATCTCCCTGTCTTTTTGTGGTGTCTGGAGGAATCATGATGAAAAATGATATAGACAGAACTCGGACAGTTGAATCATAAGTGTCTATAATAAAAGAGTAAGAATTTAGTTATGCCAATACCCATATCATACTCATCTTCCACCCAAAGATAATACCTACATAAGAGGAGATTTTGATGAGTATATGTTTTTGTGAATAGGACAGATGGAAGTTTTCAACATTTAAATAATGTGTGATCTTCACATGTAGAAAATTCAGTGTTCGATCTAATATAGAATCATGTTTACTGTTATGTAGCAGATGTTCACAGACTCAAAGAAAAGGATGATGAGAACATGTGGTCTTGAGTTATTAAAATATTTAAAATTAGCCATGGGTCTCATGGCTTAATTTGATTTTAGGATTTGAATATAAGAAAGCTGGAAAGAGATTTTGAAGTCCTCTAGTTCAATTTTCCCATATTATAAACAAGAAAAAGAGGAAGATAAATAAAGGAAAAATTTGGACATCTTACACTTGACCTACTGCTGTTTCTGCCTCAACAAGGCTTTGTATCTGAGGATTTTATAGACACTTATGAAGATAATAAAGCCCACTATTTATAAATAAAATAGCCTAGCTCACCAGAATTTATCAGTTTTTATCTCATTGTGGATTTCAGAAGTATATGAAGACATATAGCCATATAGTCATTTCAAGCCATATAGTAGAGTTAATGTTTAAAAAGCCTTAGATTATATTGTAATTGACCTTTATGATTCCATATTTTAAATGCAGCTTAACTTTTATGCTTGAGGAATTGAACGGCATGCAATCTCCTCTATTAGTGAAAACACACCTAACTGTTGAACTTCTCTGTTTTTCATTTTGGAAAAATAACAGCAAAGAAGCAATTTTTTTTGTTTTTACATCTTTATTGGAATATAATTGCTTTACAATGGTGTGTTAGTTTCTGCTTTATAAAAAAGTAGTCAGCTATATATATACATATGCCCTCATATCTCTTCCCTCTTGCATCTCCCTCCCACTCTTCCTATCCCACCACTCTAAGTGGACACAAAGCACCAAGCTGATCTCCCTGTGCTATGTGGTTGCTTTCTACTAGCTATCTGTTTTACATTTGGTAGTGTATATATGCCCATGCCACTCTCTCCCTTCATCCCAGGCTACCCTACCCACTCCCTGTGTCCTCAAGTCCATTCTCTACGTCTGGGTTTTTATTCCTGTCCCGCCCCTAGGTTCTTCAGAACAGTTTTTTATTTTTTATTATTTTTTTGATTCCATATATATGTGTTAGCATACAGTATTTGTTTTGTTCTTTCTGACTTACTTCACTCTGTATGACAGTCTAGGTCCATCCACCTCACTACAAATAACTCAATTTTGTTTCTTTTAATGGTTGAGTAATATTCCATTGTATATATGGGCCACATCTTCCTTATCCATTAAGCTGTTGATGGACACTTAAGTTGCTTCCATGTCCTGGTTATTGTAAATAGAGCTGAAATGAACATTGTGGTACATGACACTTTTTGAATTATGGTTTTCTAAGGGTATATGCCAAGTAGAGGGATTGCTGGGTCCTATGGTAGTTCTATTTTTAGTCTTTCAAGGAACCTCCATACTGTTCTCCATAGTGGCTGTATCAATTCACATTCCCACCAACAGTGCAAGAGGGTTCCCTTTTCTCCACACCCTTTCCAACATTTATTGTTTGTAGATTTTTTGATGATAGCCATTCTGACCAGTGTGAGCTGATACCTCATTGTAGTTTTGATTTGCATTTCTTTAATGATTAGTGATGTTGAGCATCCTTTCATGTGTTTGTTGGTAATCTGTATATCTTCTTTGGAGAAATGTCTATTCAGGTTTTCTGCCCATTATTGGATTGGATTTTTTGTTTTTCTGATATTGAGCTTCATGAGCTGCTTGTAATTTTGGATAATAATCCTTTGTCAGTTGCTTCATTTGCAAATATTTCCTCCAATTCTAAGGGTTGTCTTTTCATCTTGTTTACGATTTCCTTTGCTGTGCAAAAGCTTTTAAGTTTCATTAGGTCCCATTTTTTAATTTTGTTTTTATTTCCATTTCTCTAAGAGGAGGGTCAAAAAGAATCTTGCTGCGATTTATGTCATAGAGTGTTCTGCCTATGTTTTCCTCTAAGAGTCTTATAGTCTCTGGCCTTACATTTAGGTCTTTAATTCATTTTGAGTTTATCTTTGTGTATGGTGTTAGGGAGTGTTCTAATTTCCTTCTTTTACATGAAGCTGTGCAGTTTATCCAGCGCCACTTATTGAAGAGGTTGTCATTTATCCATTGTATATTCTTGCATCCTTTATCAAAAATAAGGTGACCATATATGTGTGGGCTTATCACTGGGTTTTTGATCCTGTTCCATTGGTCTATATTTCTGTTTTTATGCCACTACCATACTGTCTTGGTTACTGGAGCTTCGTAGTATAGTCTGAAGTCTGGGAGCCTGATTCCTCTAGCTCTGTTTTTCTTTCTCAGGATTGCTTTTGCTATTCGGGGTCTTTTGTGTTTCCAAAGAAATTGTGAAAATTTTTGTTCTAGTTCTGTGAAAATTGCCATTGATGGTTTGATAGGGATTTCATTGAATCTGTAGATTGCTTTGGGTAGTATAATTATTTTCACAAGGTTGATTCTTCCAATTCAAGAGCATAGTATATCTCTCCATGTGTTTGTATCATCTTTAATTTCTTTCATCAGTGTCTTATAGTTATCTTCATACAGGTCCTTTGTCTCCTTAGGTTGGTTTATTCCTAGATATATTTTTCTTTTTGTTGCAATGATACATAGGAGTGTTTCCTTAATTTCTCTTTCAGATTTTTCATCATTAGTGTATAGGAATGGAAGAGATTTCTGTGCATTAATTTTTCATCCTGTTACTTTACCAAATTCATTGATTAGCTCTAGTAGATTTATGGCACCATCTTTAGGATTCTCTATGTATAGTATCATGTCATCTGCAAACAGTGACAGTTTTACTTCTTCTTGTCCGATTTGGATTCCTTTTATTTTTTTCTTCTCTGATTGCTGTGGCTAAAACTTCCAAATCTCTGTTGAATAATAGTGTGAGAATAGGCAGCCTTTTCTTGTTCCTGATCTTAGTGGAAATGGTTTCAGTTTTTCACCATTGAAGATGATGTTGGCTGTGGGTTTGTCATATATGGCCTTTATTATGTTGAGGTAAGTTCCCTCTATGTCTACTTTCTGTAGCGTTTTTATCATAAATTGGTGTTGAATTTGGTCATATGCTTTTTCTGCATCTATTGAGATGATCGTATGGTTTTTCTCCTTCAGTTTGTTAATATGGTTTATCACATTGATTGATTTGCATATGTTGAAGAATCCTTGCATTCCTGCATAAACCCCACTTGATCATAGTGTATGATCCTTTTAATGTGCTGTTGGATTCTGTTTGCTAGTATCTTGTTGAGGATTTTTGCATCTATGTTCATCAGTGATATTGGCCTGTAGTTTTCTTTCTTTGTGACTTTCTTGTCTGGTTTTGGTATCAGGGTGATGGTGGTCTCGTAGAATGAGTTTGGGAGTGTTCCTCCCTCTGCTATATTTTGGAAGAGTTTGAGAAGGATAGGTGTTATCTCTTCTCTAAATGTTTGATAGAATTCCCCTGTGAAGCCATCTGGTCCTGAGCTTTTGTTTGTTGGAAAATTTTTAATCACAGTTTCAATTTCACTGCTTGTGATTGGTCTGTTTATATTTTCTATTTCTTCCTGGTTCAGTCTTGGAAAATGTGTTTTTCTAAGAATTTGTCCATTTTTTTCCAGGTTGTCCATTTTATTGTCATTTAGCTTCTTGTAGTAATCTCTCATGATCCTTTGTATTTCTGCAGTGTCATTTGGTACTTTTCCTTTTCATTTCTAACTCTGCTGATTTTAATCTTCTCCCTATTTTTCTTGATGAGTCTGGCTAATGGTTTCTCAATTTAGTTTATATTCTCAAAGAACCAGCTTTCAGTTTATTGATCTTTGCTATCATTTCATTCATTTCTTTTGATCTTTATGATTTCTTTCCTTCTGCTAACTCCTGTTTTTTTTTTGTTTTTCTTTCTCTACTTGCTTTAGGTGTAAGGTTAGGTTGTTTATTTGAGATGTTTCTTGTTTCTTGAGGTAGGATTGTATTGCTATAAACTTCCCCCTTAGAGCTGCTTTTGCTGCATCCCATAGGTTTTGGGTTGTTGTGTTTTCATTGTCATTTTTTTCTAGGTATTTTTTGATATCTTCTTTGATTTCTTCAGTGATCTCTTGGTTATTTAGTAGTGTATTGCTTAGCTTCCATATGTTTGTCTTTTTTAAAGTGTTTTTCCTGTAACTGATATCTAGTCTCATAGCATTGTGGTTGGAAAAGATACTTGATATGATTTCGATTTTCTTAAATTTGCCAAGGCTTGATTTGTGACCCAAGATATGATCTTTCCTGGATAATGTTCCATGAGCACTTGAGAAGAATGTGTATTCTGTGTTTTTTGGATTGAATGTCCTGTAAATATCAATTAATTCCACCTTGTTGCATGTATCATTTAAAGCTTGTGTTTCCTTTTTTTTTTTTTTTCATTTTCTATGATTTGTCCATTGGTGAAAGTGGGGTGTTAAAGTCCCATACTATTATTGTGTTACTGTCGATTTTCCCATTTATGGCTGTTAGCATTTGCCTTTTGTATTGAAGTGCTCCTATTTTGGGTGCATAAATATTTACAATTGTTATGTCTTCTTCTTAGATTGATCCCTTGATCATTATGTATTGTCCTTCTTTGTCTTTTGTAATAGCTTTAGTTTGAAGTCTATTTTGCCTGATATGAGAATTGCTACTCCATCTTCTTTTGATTTCCCTTTGCATGGAATCTTTCTCCATCCACACACTTTCAGTCTGTATGTGTCCCTAGGCCTGAAGTGGGTCTCTGGTAGACAAACATATATCTGGGTCGTGTTTTTGTATCCATTCAGCCAGTGTATGTCTTTTGGTGGGAGCATTTAATCCATTTACATTTAAGGTAGTTTTTGATATGTATGTTCCTACTACCATTTTCTTAATTGTTTTGGGTTTGTTATTGTAGGTCTTTTCCTTCTCTTGTGTTCCACCCCTTGAGAAGTTCCTTTAGCATTTGTTGTAAAGCTGGCTTGGTGGTGCTGAATTCTCTTATCTTTTGCTTGTCTGTAAGGGTTTCCATTTCTCCATTGAATCTGCATGAAATCCTTGCTGGTTAGAGTTATCTTGGTTTTAGGTTTTCCTGTTTCATCACTTTAATTATGTCCTGCCACTCCCTTCTGGCTTGCAGAGTTTCTGCTGAAAGATCAGCTGTTAACCTCATGGGGATTCCCTTTTAATTTATTTGTTGCTTTTCTCTTGCTGCTTTTAATATTTTTTCTTTGTATTTAGTTTTTGATAGTTTGATTAATATGTGTCTTGATATATTTCCCCTTGGATATATCCTGCATGGGAGTCTCTGTGCTTCCTGGACTTGATTGACTATTTCCTTTCCCATATTAGGGAAGTTTTTAACTATAACCTCTTCAAATATTTTCTCAGTCCCTTTCTTTTTCTCTTTTTCTTCTGGGACTTCTATTATTCGAATGTTGGTGCATTGAATGTTGTCCCAGAGGTCTCTGAGACTGTCCTCATTTCTTTTCCTTCTTTTTTCTTTATTCTGCTCTGCAGTAGTTACTTCCAGTATTTTATCTTCCAGATCATTTTTCCGTCCTTCTGCCTCAGTTATTCTGCTACTGATTCCTTCTAGAGAATTTTTAATTTCATTTATTGTGTTGTTCATCATTGTTTGCTTGCTTTTTAATTCTTCTAGTTCCTTGTTAAATGTTTCTTTTATATTTTCCATTCTATCTCCAAGATTTTGGATCATCTTTACTATCATTACTCTGAATTCTTTTTCAGGTAGACTGCCTATTTCCTCTTCATTTTTTTGTTCTGGTGGGGTTTTACCTTACTCTTTCATCTGCTGTGTATTTCTCTGTCTTCTCATTTTGCTGAACTTACTGTGTTTGGCATCTCCTTTTCACAGGCTGCAGTTTTGTATTTCCCATTGTTTTTGGTATGTGCCCCCAGTGGGTAAGTTCTGTTCAGTGGGTTGTGTAGACTTCCTGGTGGAGGGGACTTGTGCCTGTGTTTGGGTGCATGAGGCTGGATCTTGTCTTTCTGGTTGGCAGGACCACATCCAGTGGTGTGTTTTGGGGTTTCTGTGACATTATTATGATTTTAGGCAGCATCTATGCTAATGGGTGGGGTTGTGTTCCTGTCTTACTAGTTATTTGGCTTAGGATGTCCAACACTTTAGTTTGCTTGTTGTTGAGTCGAGCTGGGTCTTAGTGTTGAGATGGAGATCTCTGAGACAGCTTTCACTGTTTGATATTACATGGAGCTGAGAAGTCTCTGGTGGACCAATGTCCTGATCTTGGCTCTCCCACCTCAGAGGCTCAGGTCTGACACCCAGCTGGAGCACCAAGACCCTGGCAGCTACACAGCTCAGAAAACAAGGGAGAAAAAAGAAAGAAAGAAAGAAAAAATAAAATAATGTTATAAAATAAAATATTTTTATTAAAAATTAAAAAAATTTAAATGTAATTTAAAAAAAAGAAAGAAGTGAGCAGCCATACCTAAAAACATATTCACCAATAATAACAATCACTAAAAAGTATACAAAAAAAAAATGACAGACAGAACTGTAGGATAAATGGTAAAATCAAATCTATACAGCCAAAATCACATAAAGAATCACACACATACCCACTCACAAAAAGAGAAAATATATATATATATAAATAAAAGGAAGAGAGCAACCAAATCAATAAACAAATCTACCAATGATAATAAGCTCTAAATACTAAACTAAGATAAACATAAAACCAGAAGCAAATAGATGCAGAAAGCAAACCCCAAGTCTGCAGTTGTTCCCAAATTCCACCACCTCAATTTTGGGATGATTCTTGTCTATTCAGTTATTCCACAGATGCAGGGTACAAGTTGATGGTGGAGATTTAACACGCTGCTCCTGAGGCTGCTGGGAGATATTTTCCTTTCTCTTCTTTGCTCGCACAGCTCCTGTGGTCCAGCTTTGGATTTGGCTCTGCCTCTGTGTGTAGGTCGCCTGAGGGCAGCTGTTCCCTGCCCAGACAGTATGGTGTTAAAGTAAGAGCTGATAAGGGGCTCTGGCTCACTCAGACCGGGGGCAGGGAGGGGTACGGAATGTGGGGCTAGCCTGCAGTGGCAGAGGCCAGTGTAACGTTGCTACAGCCTGAGGCACTCCGTGTGTTCTCCCTGGGAAGTTGTCCCTGTTTCACAGGACCCTGGCTGTGGCGAGCTACACAGGCTCCCAGGAGGGGAGGTGTGGCTAGTGACCTGTGCTTGCACAGAGGCTTCTTGGTGTCTGCAGCAGCAGCCTTAGCATTTCATGCTGGTCTCTGTGGTCTGCGCTGATAACTGCGGCTCACGCCCATCTCTGGATCTCGTTTAGGTGGTGCTCTGAATCCCGTCTCCTCGCACACCCTGAAACAATGGTCTCTTGTCTCTTAGGCAGGTCCAGACTTTTTCCAGGACTCCCTCCCGGCTAGCTGTGGTGCACTAGCCACCTTTAGGCTGTGTCCACGCAGCCAGCTCCAGTCCTCTTCCTGGTATCTGACCTCGGAAGTCCGAGCCTCAGCTCCCAGCCCCCACCCGCCCCAGCGGGTGAGCAGACAAGCCTCTCGGGCTGGTGAGTGCTGGTCGGCACTGATCCTCTGTGCAGGAATCTCTCTGCTTTGCCCTCTGAACCCCTGTTGCTGCACTGTCCTCCATGACTCCAAAGCTTCCCCACCCACCCACCCCCCGTCTCTGCCAGTGAAGGGGCTTCCTAGTGTGTGGAAATGTTTCCTCCTTCACAGCTCCTGCACAGAGGTGTAGGTCCCGTCCCATTCTTTGGTCTCTGTTGTTTTTGGGGTGTTTTTTTTTGCCATACTCAGGTACGTGGGGAGTTTCTTGCCTTTGGGGAAGTTTGAGGTCTTCTGCCAGCATTCAGTAGGTGTTCTGTGGGAGTTGTTCCACAGGTAGATGTATTTCTGATGTATTTGTGGGAAGGAAGGTGATCTCCACATTTTACTCCACTGTCATCTTGAAGTTCCCTCCACCAAGGTAGCAAATTTTAAAAAAGCAAACTTTGTGATATGATTTCTGTTACTAGCAGAAATTAAGATGAGGGATTGCAATCCCTGTATAAATTATTTTAAAATAGTAATTTTGTCCATATATCCCAAGGATCAAAATAACACCAGTGGACACAAGTGCTACAGATAAGGGATTACACTTAAACCTGAGAATTGCTCAGGTTTTCTGTTCTCCAAAATGTCTTCTTGTCTAAATCCTGTCACTCACAGTCTGTTTTTAAACAATGGATATTTAAATAACCCAGGACTGCTTCTTCATTAATTCAGTATAATTTTAATTTACAAATATGAACTTATATATAATTTATAACATATGTATAATTTATAACATATACAATTTATATATATTTATGGATTCATTTTCGACTTCCTTTTTTTAAATAAATTTATTTATTTATTTATTTATTTTAGGCTGTGTTGGGTCTTCCTTGCTGCATGCAGTCTTTCTGTAGTTGCGGTAAGCAGGGGCTACTCTTCGTTGCAGTGCACAGATTTCTCATTGCAGTGACTTCTGTTGCTGGGCAGCACGGGCTCTAGGCATGCGAGCTTCAGTAGTTGTGGCATGTGGGATCAATAGTTGTGGCTCACAGGTTCTAGAGCACAGGCTCAGCGGTTGTGGTGCACGGGCTTAGTTGCTCCGCGACATGTGGGATCTTCCTGTGCTAGGGATCGAACCTGTGTCCCCTGCATTGGCAGGCAGATTCTTAACCACTGTGCCACCAGGGAAGTCCATAGGCTTCCTTTCTTATAACCATTTTAATTCGTGTAACATTTAGGGTGAAAAGTGCGTAAATACTAAGGATATGGCTTGATGAATTTTCACAAAGTGAGCATACCCATGAAATTAGCACCGAGAAAAAGAAATTGAACTTTCTCAGAGCCCCCTAAAGCTCTATTCCCGTGCACTTCCAGACAGGAGCCCCCATCTCCAAAGAAAATCACTATTTGTGAACGTTTTCACCATAAAGTAGTTTGCCTGTTTTTCCTGTACTCGTAAAGTATGTACTCTTGAATATTTAGCTTACTTCATTTACATAATATTTGTGAGATCAATTCATATCATACTTGTTATTTTGCTTTTGTCTAGGTTTCCTTAATGTAGCCTGCTCCATCATAAAATGTGGTATCCTGAGCAAAAGTAGCTCACTAGATATGCAAATTCGCAGGCCCAAGTCTAACCCACTGAATCAGAAACTATGGGTATGGAGTCAGCAATCTGAGTTTTAATATGACCTCCAAGTGAATTTGATTCATATTAACAATTGAGAAGCACTGATGTAAGGCATTCCATTATATGTATGTGAATATTCAACAAATTACTTATCCATGGTACAATTGCTGGACAGTTGGGTTGTTACTATTTGTCAGTGATTAAAATAGTGCTGCAGTGCACATTCTTATGAAAGTCTTTCATTGCACATATATGTACACATTTCTCTTGGTTAGGTAACTGAGGATAGAATTGCTGCATCTTAGAGTGTGCATTTGTCCAACTTTAGAAATTTTCAAACTTCTTTTCAAATCATATGCACCAATTTACACTTTGATCAGCAGTATACTATTTGAAGTTCTCTATGTCCTCATCAAGCCAAAATATAGCTAAAATATTTAATTTTAGCCATACTAATAAATGTCTGTGGCATCTCCTTGTGGTTTTACTCTGTATTTCTCTAATGACTAATTGGTTTAAGCAAATTTACATAGCTTCAATATCACCTTTTCTGAGGTATGTGTACAAATCCTTTGCCTTTTTCTATTGGGGTGTCTTTCTTTTTATTATTAAGGTAGAAATTCTCCATATAGTCTGGATACAAGTCCTTTGATGGGATAATTTAATTTCTTTATATCTTACTCCATTTTATTTTTTCCTTTTTCACTTTCTCGGCAATATCTTTTAAAAAAGTTTTTAATTCTGAGGTTCGTTGATATATGATTTTTTCTTTATGATCAGAGCTTTGTGTAATTGTTTAAAAAATGTCATCCCCAAAGTCATGAAGATATTCTCCCTTCTGTTTACCTCTATAGGCTTTATTGTTTCAGTTACCACATTTACATCAAAATACCTGTTTAATACCTATAACATAAGTAGTAATGTTCTTTTTAAAAACTTTTGATATAATAATTTTCTCTCTTCCTTTCTCTCTCTCTCACCTGGACACACACACAAACACACTAACATTATTTTGTGAATGTTTGTTGCTAGTATATGTACATAAATCTTTTATCCATTAGAGTTAGTCATGTTTTTTCTAATAGATTTCATTCATTGTTCTGTATAGATGTGCATGCTGTCAGTAAATAAAAAATGTAAAATATTCTTACTTCCCTTTCTCAATCTGGATGCATTTTACCTTTTTTTTTTTTTCTTGTTTTACTTAACTGGATAGAACCTCTAATATAATACTGAAAAGGAGTGGTGAGAGATGTCTTTGTCTTGCTTTTGACCTTAGGAAAAATACATGGATATTTCACTACTAAGTATGATGATGTTACCTATAGGTTTTTTGTATATGCCCTTTAATCAAGCTTAGGAAATTCTGTTCTAGTCCTACTTTGCTGAGTTTTATCAGGAATGCACGTTGGATTTTGTCATTTTTTATTGACAAAATCAATGGGGAAAGGAAATGGACACTTTTATAATCCCATATCACTGGTAGTTCTGATATTCTGGGACAAGAAAGGAGGATGAAGGAAGTGGCTGGATGATATTTTTTAATGTTTTTGTTTGTTTGTTTGTTTGTTTGTAGTACGCAGGGCTCTCACTGTTGTGGCGTCTCCCGTTGCAGAGCACAGGCTCCAGACGCGCAGTCCCAGCAGCCATGGCTCATGGGCCCAGCCGCTCCATGGCATGTGGGATCTTCCCGGACCGGGGCACGAACCCGTGTCCCCTGCATCGGCAGGCGGACTCTCAATCACTGCGCCACCAGGGAACGCCCCCTAGCGCTCTTTTAATAATGGTCCCACATTTTTCAATTATATAAGAAGTAGAGATCAAATGATTTATCTATTAATCTCTTATCAGGAGGGCAGTTTAATGTGAGCTGATTAAAGAGATTGTGTTCCCAAAAAGAAAATAAAATCTATACTCCGATGGTTCCAAAAGGAAAAGGAATATATTCATGCTGTAGAATTGCGACTATCTTTTAAGCCAGAGGTGGTAAACTTTTTCCTTCTTGCCTAGGCAAGGTTATTGTTTCTCTGTTCTCAATTACCTACACCTTTTCCATTCATTAGACACATGCTTGTCAGGTTGCCAAGGCATTCTCCATTGTGGAATCAAATATCCTAACTTATTTCAAAAGTACTGGTTTTTCATCAAATTTTAAAATGACATATTTTATGTATGAAATTTCAAAATTAATTTAGACTAGCTCCTTATTTACCTTAATAATATAATTATGTCCATTGTATTTTTCCTTGTCTTTGAGTTGTTTAACTGTTTTCATCTACTCAAATTATATACTCAAATAGGAAATTTATTCTTCCAATAGACAAAAAGCAATATTTTGAGATAAGAAAGCTATTCTTGTGTTTTTGGCAATAAATAAATTTCACAACCTATTAGGGAGCAAATTTAAATGCTTTATTGTACATGATTTAATAAAATCTAGGATTTACTTAATTATTAAATGAAAATCTACATTAAATATGTAAAAATGTTATCATATTTTTTGGCTCAAAGACCTGTCTTTGATATTGGGCCATAACTTGTGCTTCTGGTCTTAACAAATCATTGGTAATAAACGAGCACAAAACCCTATATTTGTTACCCCAATAGGTGAGGAGGATTATCTTCTAAATTGCAGAAGTTTGTTACCAATAAAATGGATTCTTTATAGAATACATACCTTTTTAATGAATGAGGAAAAAAACTACTTAGTGCCTCAAATCTTCAAGTCAGAATAAATAATAACTATTTTTGGATTTTGTTTTTGTTTTTTCTTGACTATGGTATATACACATAGTATATATTTAATAATAAAGGAATCCATAGTAGATGCTATAAACAGTTTTCAAACTTCTTTGAATCCATATTTATTTTCTATTTACCTTAGATAGTGAAGTATCCCTCACTTTTCTTCACATTATACATATTCTTAATAATTACAAGCACTTTACAGACAGAGAAAATCCATCACAAAGAATTTAAATGATTTCCCTGAAATCTTACATTTAGAAAGCAACGAGATTTGTTTTATAATACAAATAACTGACACCTGCTTTTCCAATGCAAGTCATTGAAATGAAGCAGTGGTCATCCCAGATTTTCAACCAATATCTTCCATGCCCTGTTCCTTCCTTTATTCAATAATGAGTTTTTTTCCCTTCAAGTTTTATTGAGATACAATTGACATACACCACTGTATAAGGTGTACAGCATAATTATTTGACTTACGTACACCATGAAATCATTATCGCAATAAATTTAGTGAATATCCATCATCTCATATAGACACAAACTTTTAAAAACAGAAAAAAAATTTTCCTTGTGATGAGAACTCTTAGGATTTACCCTCTTATCAATTTTCATATGTGACATACAGCAGTGTTAATTATATTTATCATGTTGTACATTATATCCCAAGTGCTTATTTTTCTTATAACTGGATGTTTGTACCATTTGAGTGCCTTCATCCAATTCCCCCTCTACCCACACCCCATCTCTGGTAACCAAAGAACTGATCTCTTTTTCTATGACTTTGTTTGTTTTTTAAGTATAGTTGACTGAAAATGGTATGTTAATTCCTGGTACACAACATAGTGATTTGATATTTCTGTACATTTTAAAATGATCACCATTATAGGTCAAGTTATGATATATCACCATACAAAGGTATTATATACTTATTGACTATATTTCCTACACTGTACATTTCATACTTGTAACTCGTTTATCTTGAAACTGGAAGTTTGTACCTCTTAAACTTCCTCACCAATTTCTTATATCCCCTCATCTCCCTTCCCTCTGGCAACCACCTCTTTCTTCTCTGTACCTATAACTCTGTTTCTGTTTTGTTATGTTTGTTCATTTGTTTAGATTCCACATATGAGAAATAATACAGCATTTGTCTTTCTCTGTCTCACTTACTTCACTCAACACCCTCTAGGTCCATCCATATTGCCTCAAATGGCAAGATTTCATTCTTGTTCATGGCTAAATAATATTCCGTTATATATATATATATATATATATATATATATATATATGATTTGTTTTATAATACAAATAACTGACAATGGCTTTGACACTTCTGTCTATAATATCTGTATTAAAGACAGAGAAAAATCCATCAGAAAAAATTTAAATGATTTCCCCCAAATCTTACATTTAAAAGCAATGAGGAGTATGATGAGAGGGACCTTCAAGATGGTGGAGGAGTAAGATGTGGAGGTCACCTTCCTCCCCACGAATACATCAAAAATACATCTACATGTGGAACAGCTCCTACAAAACACCTAATGAATGCTGGCAGAAGACCTCAGACTTTCCAAAAAGCAAGAAACTCCCCACGTACCTGGGTACGGTAAAAGATAAAAAGGAAAAACAGAGACAAAAGAATAGGGACAGGACCTGCACCTCTGGGAGGAAGCTGTGAAGGAGGAAAGGTTTCCACACACTAGGAAGCCCCTTCACTGGTGGAGACGGGCGGTGGTTGGGGGGGGAATCTTTGGAGCCACGGAGGAGAGCGCAGCAACAGGGGTGCGGAGGGCAAAGTGGAGAGATTCCCTCACAGAGTGTTGCTGCTGACCAGCATTCACCAGCCTGAGAGGCTTGTCTTCTCACCCACCAGGGTGGGTGGGGGCTGAGAGCTAAGGCTCAGGCTTCAGAGGTCAGATCCCAGGTATAGGACTGAGATTGACTGCATGAGTACAGTCTGAATGGAGCTAGTGTGCCACAGCTAGCCGGGAGGGAGTCCAGGAAAGTTTGGAACTGCCTCAGAGGCAAGAGACCATTGTTTCAGGGTGTACAAGGAGAGGGGATTCAGAACACTTCATAAACAAGCTCCAGAGATGGGTGTGAGCTGTGGCTATCAGCAGGGACACCAGAGACAGACATGAAACGCTAAGGCTGCTGTTGCAACCACCAAGAATCCTGTGTGCAAGTACAGGTCACTATCCACACCACCCCACCTGGGAGCCTGTGCAGCCAGCCACTGCCAGGGTTCCGTGATCCAGGAACAAACTCCCCGGGAGAACATATGGCATGCCTCAGGCTGGTGCAACTTCACACTGGCCTCTGCCACCGCAGGCTTACCTTGCATTCTGTACCCCTCCCTACCCCCGGCCTGAGTGAGCTAGAGCCCCACATCAGCCACTCCTTTAACCCTCTCCTGTCTGGGGGAAGAACAGACGTCCTCAGGCGACCTAAATGCAGAGGCAGGGCCACATCCAAAGCTGAACACCAGGAGCTGTGCAAACAAAGAAGAGAAAGGGAGATCTCTTGCAGCAGAATCAGAAGCAGCAAATTAAATCTCCATGATCAACTTGATGTACCCTGCATCTGTGGAATACCTGAATAGAGAATGAATCATCCCAGAATTGAGGCAGTGGACTTTGGGAACAACTGTAGACTTGGGGTTTACTGTATGCGACTGACTAGTTTCTGACTTATATGTTTATAATAGTTTAGTTTTTAGCACTTGTTATAATTGGTGGATTTGTTTATTGGTTTGGTTGCTCTTTATTTTTTATTACTTTTTATTTTAATAACATATTTTTAATTTTTTATTTTAATAACATTATATATTTTATTTTATTACCTTTTTCTTTCTGTTTTGTTCTCCCTTTTCTTCTGAGCACTGTGGCTGACAGGGGCTTGGTGCTCTGGCTGTGTGTCAGGCCTGAGCCTCTGAGGTGGGAGAGCGGAGTTCATGACACTGGTCTACCAGAGACCTCCTGGCCCCTCATAATATCAATTGGTGAGAGCTCTCCCAGAGATCTCCATCTCAACGCTAAGACTCAGCTCCTTACAAGAACCAGCAAGCTCCAGTGTTGGACACCCCATGCCAAACAACTAGCAAGAGAGGAACACAACGCCACCCATTAGCAGAGAATCTGCCTAAAATCATAACTTACACAAACGACTGAACCAACCTTAGTCACTGGGGGCAGACAACAAAAACAACAGGAACTACAAACCTGCAGCCTGTGAAAAGGAGACCTCAAACACAGTAAGTCAAGCACAATAAGAAGACAGAGAAACACACAGCAGATGAAGGAGCAAGGTAAAAACCCACCAGACCAAACAAATGAAGAGGAAATAGGCAGTCTAAATGAAAAATAATTCAGAGTAATGATAGTAAATATGATGCAAAATCTTGAAAATAGAATGGAGAAAATACAAGAAAAGATTAACAAGGAATTAGAAGAACTAAAGTGCAAACAAACAATGATAAACAGCACAATAAATGAAATTTAAAATTCTCTAGAAGGAATCAATAGCAGAATAACTGAGACAGAAGAACAGATAAGTAACCTGGAAGATAAAATAGTGGAAATAACTACCACAGAGCAGAATAAAGAAAAAAGAATGAAAAGAATTGAGGACAGTCTCAGAGACCTCTGGGACAACATTAAACACACCAACATTTGGATAATAGAAGTCCCAGAAGAAGAAGAGAAAAAAAGAGGGATGGAGAAAATATTTGAAGAGATTATAGTGGAAAATGTCCCTAATATGGGAAAGGAAGTAGTCAGTCAAGTCCAGGAAGCACAGAGTCCCATATAGGATAAATCCAAGGAGAAACACACCAACACACATATTAATAAAACTATCAAAAATTAAATACAAAGAAAAAATATTAAAAGCAGCAAGGGAAAAGCAACAAATAACTTAAAAGGGAATCCCCGTAAGGTTAACAGCAGATCTTTCACCAGAAACTCTGTAAGCCAGAAAGGAGTGGCAGAAAATATTTAAAGTGATGAAAGAGAAAAACCTACAACCAATATTACTCCACACAGCAAGGAGTTTATTCATATTCGACAGATAAATTAAAATCTTTACAGACAAGCAAAAGCTAAGAGAATTCAGCATTACCAAACCACCTTTACAACAAATGCTAAAAGAACTTCTCTAGGCAGGACACACAAGAGAAGGAAAAGACCTACAATAACAAACCCAAAACAATTAATAAAATGGTAATAGGAACATACGTATCAAAAACTACCTGAAATGTAAATGGATTAAATGCTCCAACCAAAAGACATAGACAGGCTGAATGGGCACAAAAATAAGACCTGTATATATGCTGTCTACAAGAGGTCCATTTCAGACCTAGGGACACATACAGACTGAAAGTGAAGGGATGGAAAAAGATATTACATCCAAATGGAAATCAAAAGGAAGCTGGAGTAGCAATACTAATATAAGATAAAATAGATTTTAAAATAAAGACTGTTACAAGAGATAAGAAAGGACACTACATAATGATCAAAGGATCAAACCAAGAAGAAGATATAACAATTATAAATGCATATGCACCCAATGTAGGAGCACTTCAATACATAAGGCAAATGCTAACAACCTTGAAAGGGGAAATCTACAGTAACACAATAATAGTAAGGGACTTTAACACCCCACTTTCACCAATGGACAGATCAACCATAATGAAAATAAATAAGGAAACACAAGCTTCAAATGATACATTAAAAAAGATGGACTTAATTGATATTTATAGGATATTCCATCCAAAAACAACAGAATAAAATTTCTCTTCAAGTGCTCATGGAGCATCCTCCAGGAGAGATCATATCATGGGTCACAAATCAAGCCTTGGTAAATTTAAGAAAATTGAAATCATATCAAGTATTTTTTCTGACCACAACACTATAAAACTAGATGCCAATTACAGGAAAAAAAACTGTAAAAATACAAACACATGGAAGCTAAACAATACATTACTAAATAATCAAGAGATCACTGAAGAAATCAAAGAGGAAATCAAAAAGCACCTAGAAACAAATGACAATGAAAACATGATGCCCCAAAACCTATGGGATGCAGCAAAAGCAGTTCTAAGAGAGAAGTTTATAGCAATACATTCCTACCTCAAGAAACAAGATAAATCTCAAATAAACAACCTAACATACACCTAAAGCAATTAGAGAAAGAACAACAACAAAAAAAAAACCCCAAAGTTAGCAGAAGGAAAGACATCATAAAGATCAGATCAGAAATAAATGAAAAAGAATTGAAGGAATTGATAGCAAAGACCAATAAAACTAAAAGCTGGTTCTTTGAAAGGATAAACAAAATTGATAAACCATTAGCCATATTCACCAAGGAAAAAAGGGAGAAGACTCAAATTGATAGAATTAGAAATGAAAAAGGAAAAGAAACAACTGACACTGCAGGAATACAAAGGAACATGAGAGATAGCCACAAGCAACTATATGCCAATAAAATGGACAACCTGGAAGACATGGACAAATTCTTAGAAAAACACAACCTTCTGAGACTGAACCAGGAAGAAATAGAAAATATACACAGACCAATCACAAGCACTGAAATTGAGACTGTGATTAAAAATCTTCCAACAAACAAAAGCCCAGGACCAGATGGCTTCACAGGCAAATTCTATCAAACATTTAGAGAAGAGATAACACCTATCCTTCTCAAACTCCTCCAAAATATAGCAGAGGGAGAAACACTTCCAAACGGATTCTATGAGGCCACCACCACCCTGATACCAAAACCAGACAAAGATGTCACAAAGAAAGAAAACTACAGGCCAATATCACTGATGAACATAGATGCAAAAATACTCAACAAAATACTAACAAACAGAATCCAACAGCACACTGAAAGGATCATACACTATGATCAAGTGGAGTTTATCCCAGGAATGCAAGGTTTCTTCAATATATACAAATCAATCAATGTGATATACCATATTAACATATTAAAGGAGAGAAATCATAGGATCATCTCAATAGATGCAGAAAACACTTTCAACAAAATTTAAAACCCATTTATTATAAAAACCCTCCAGAAAGTAAGCATAGAGGGAAGCCACCTCAACATAATAAAGGCCATATATGACATACTCATAGCCAACATTATTCTCAATGGTTGAAAACTGAAAGCATTTCCTCTAAGATCAGGAAAAAGACAAGGTTGCCCACTCTCACCACTATGATTCAACATAATTTTGGAAGTTTTAGCCACAGCAATCAGAGAAGAAAAAGAAACAAAAGGAATACAAATCAGAACAGAAGAAGTAAAGCTGTCACTGTTTGCAGATAACATGATACTATACATAGAAAATCCTAAACATGCCACCAGAAAACTACTGGAGCTAATCAGTGGATTTGGTAAAGTAACAGGATACAAAATTAACACACAGAAATCTCTTGCATTCCTTTACACTAATGATGAAAAATCTGAAAGAGAAATTAAGGAAACACTCCCATTTACCATTACAACAAAAAGAATAAAATACCTAGGAATAAACCTACCTGAGGAGACAAAAGACCTGTATGTGGAAAAGTATGACACTGATGAAAGAAATTAAAGACGATACAAACAGATGGTGACGTATAACATGTTCTTTGATTGGAAGAATCAACATTGTGAAAATGACTATACTACCCAAAGCAATCTACAGATTCAATGCAATACCTATCAAATTACCAATGGCATTTTTCACAGAACTAGAACAAAAAATTTCACAATTTGTACGGAAACACAAAAGACTCTGAATAGCCAAAGCAATCTTGAGAAAGAAAAACGGAGCTGGAAGAATCAGGCTTCCTGACTTCAGACTATACTACAAAGCTACAGTAATCAAAGCAACATGGTACTGGCACAAAAACAGAAATATAGATCAATGGAATAGGATAAAAAAACCCAGAAATAATCCCACACACATATGGTCACCTTATCTTTGATAAAAGAGGCAAGAGTATACAATGGAGGAAAGACAGCCGCTTCAATAAGTGGTGCTGGGAAAACTGCACAGCTACATGTAAAAGAAGGAAATTAGAACACTTCCTAACACCATACACAAAAATAAACTTAAAATGGATTAAAGACCTAAATGTAAGGCCACACACTATAAGACTCTTAGAGGAAAATATAGGCAGAACACTCTATGACATAAATCACAGCAAGATCCTTTTTGACCCACCTCCTAGAGAAATGGAAATAAAGACAAAAATAAACAAATGGGACCTAATGAAACTTAAAAGCTTTTGCACAGCAAAGGAAACTGTAAACAAGACAAAAAGATAGCCCTCAGAATGGGAGAAAATATTTGCAAATGAAGAAACTGACAAAGGATTAATCTGTATAATGTACAAGCAGCTCATGCAGTGCAGCAAAATATCAAGAAAAGAAACAACCAAATCCAAAAATGGACAGAAGACCTAAATAGACATTTCTCTAAAAAAGATATACGGATTGCCAACAAACACCTGAAAGGATTTTTGACATCACTAACAATTAGAGAAATGCAAATCAAAACTACAATGAGGTATCACCTCATGCCATGCAGAATGGCCATCATCAAAAAGTCTACAAATAATAAATGCTGAAGTGGATCTAGAGAAAAGGGAACTTGCACTGTTGATGGGAATGTAAATTGATACAGCCACTATGGAAAGAAGTATGGAGGTTCCTTAAAAAACTAAAAATAGAACTACCATAAGACCAGCCATCCCACTACTGGTCATATACCCTGAGAAAACCACAATTCAAAAAGAGTCATGTACCACAGTGTTCATTGCAGCACTATTTATAATAGCCAGTACATGGAAGCAACCTAAGTGTGCATCGACAGCTGAATGGATAAAGAAGATGTGGCACATATACACAATGGACTATTACTCAGCCATAAAAAGAAATGAAACTGAGTTATTTGTAGTGAGGTGGATGGACCTAGAATCTGTCATACAGAGTGAAGTAAGTCAGAAAGAGAAAAACAAATACCATATGCTAACATATATATATGGATTCTAAAAAAAAAAGGTTCTGAAGAACCTATGGGCAAGACAGGAATGAAGATGCAGATGTGGAGAATGGCCTTGAGGACACGGGGAGGGGGAAAGGTAAGCTGGGATGAAGTGAGAGAGTGGCATGGACATATATACACTACTAAATATAAAATGGATAGCTAGTGGGAAGCAGCGCATAGCACAGAGAGATCAGTTTGGTGCTTTGTGACCACTTAGAGGGGTGAGATAGGGAGGGGGAGAGAGACACAAGAGGAAGGGGATATGGGGTTATATGTATATGTATAGCTGATTCTGTTTGTTATACAGCAGAAACTAACCATTGTAAAGCAATTATACTCCTATAAAGATGTTAAAAAAAAAAAAAGAAAGCAATGAGATTTGTTTTACAATAGAAATAACTAACACGTGTTTGTCCAATGCAAGTCATTGAAATGAAGCAGTGGTCATCCCAAATTACATCAAACTGAAAAGGTTTTGCACAGAAAAGTAACTATCAACAACATGAAATGGTCATCTACTGAATGAGAGAAGATATTTTCAAAACTAATATCTGATAAAGGATTAACATGCAAAATATACAAAGAACTGATACAACTCACCATCCAGAAAAACTCACTTGATTAAAAATTGGGCAGAGGATCTGAATGACATTTTTCCAGAGAAGATATACACATGCCCAGCGAGCACGTGAAAAGATGCTCAACATCACTAATCACCTGGGAAATACAAATCCAAACCACAATGAATTATCACCTTACACCTGTCAGAATGATTATTATCTAAAAGATATTATATTACATTATATTTATATTATTATACTTTTTATATATTATTATATTTGCTATATATTATACTTTGTTATATATACATATAATATACTATAATATATATCATTGTATTAGTGTATAGAAATGCAACATCTGCAAACAGTGACCGTTTTAACTTTTTCCTTTCCAATTTGGGTTCCTTTTATTTCTTGTTCTTATCTGATTGCTGTGGCTAGGACTTCTAATACTATGTTGAATAAAAGTGGTGAGAGTGGGCATCCTTGTCGTGTTCCTGGTTTTAAGGAAAATGTTTTTAGCTTTTCACCACTGAGTATGATGTCTTCATAATTCCTGAGAGCAAACTTGGTAAGAGGAAATGTGAGCAATATAGGGAGCAATGGAGCCTGTGGTTGCTTTATGGCATGTGAGTTTTGGTGGTTGGGGTGTTATAAGAAAAGAGGAAAGCAAGAATACTAGAGTAGAGGAAGAGTGCAGAAATGCAGTGAAATTTTGTATACACCTATAAGTATATAGTAGCAGAAGTGGACATCCTGATAGAGCTTTTTAAAGCAATGGAATGAAAAGGTCAAACGCAATTTCTAGGGACTGCCCTGTAAAGGAAAGTACACTTGGTAAAATTGAGGGGAAGCCAGCTGTTGATGGTAGTTCCATAAGGATAAAGTCACTACTGTTGTGGACAAAATTCTGTGAGAATAACTGCATCTGGTTCATTAAGAACTTAATTAAATTGCCCATTTCTACTTAGTCACTGCTCATAAGCCATCATCATTTTTCTAGCCTGTCTTGCTATTGAATTAGAAAGTGAAAGCAGGAATAAAAGTGATGAAAGTTCACACCGACATAGCACTAATTACCAGTAGAGCATTGTACTAAGTGCTTCACTAATGTTGTTTTAAATTTGCACACTGTCTTTTTGAATTCGGTACAGTGTTATCATCATTTTATATAGGATAAAACTGAAGTACAAAGATAGTATGTAGCTTTCCCAATGTCCAAGAGAACTGGGATTGGAATCTAGGCAATTCTGTTCTGCTTTAAAACCCTACCTCATCCTTGACCAAACTGAGTGCTTTACAAGTTAGAAAATTGACACTGAACAAATTGAGAAATATTTCCCAGTCTATACTGAGAGCAAGGTGGCAGAGACCAGGTTAGAAAGTATCTTTAGGTCTGACCTACAACCCTAAATCTCTAACAAAATTGGCTGTAAATGGTGGAGACTAGAAAGTGAAGGGTATTTAAAAATGAAGTGATGACAAAACAGAGTTAATTACATCCATCCTGTGGTCCAAATGACCACAAACAGTGTGAATGGAGTAGGGGTGTGATTTGTAACACACCATTCTGTGCTTGCTATACCTTCAACCCCTATAGACTTTTAGTATATTCAGCCTGTCTCAGAAAGTTATAATTCTTCAGGAAAAGTTAAAAATGATACAAAGAGGGCTTCCCTGGTGGCGCAGTGGTTGGGAGTCTGCCTGCCGAGGCAGGGGACGCGGGTTCGTGTCCCCATCCGGGGGGATCCCACGTGCCGCGGAGCGGCTGGGCCCGTGGGCCATGGCCGCTGGGCCTGCGCGTCTGGAGCCTGTGCTCCGCAACGGGAGAGGCCACAGCAGTGAGAGGCCCGCATACCACAAAAAAAAAAAAAAAAGATACAAAGAATAGCATGAGTCACTATATTTATAGAAATCTGAATCACCATTCTATGTTTATTTCCTGGTTAAAGCTCTTTATTATTTTATGAGTACATTGAGATATTCATAGGGTGTGTGTTCAACCAACTATGTCAGTTAAAATACTGTACAGCCAGATAACACAAAATTAACCTTAGACTCAGCTTTTTATTTCTTTAAAAATATGTAGTACCTTAAAAGATCTCACAGATCTCAAGTTAATATAAACTTTAGAAATTTCAAGAACTATAGTGTATAATATCACCTTATTTTTATTAAAACCAAAATGAAAACATCATTATTCCTTACAGAAAAAAATAATGCATTTTATTTCATGCAAGTAAAAGCAATCATTTGCTTTGTATTTCAAATAGTCATAAAACAACCATTTTAGACTAGTCACCCTTGGGAATTCCCTGGCGGTCCAGTGGTTAGGATTCTGGGCTGTCACTGTTGGGGGGCCACGTTTGATCCTTGGTCAGGGAACTAAGATCCTGCAAGCCACGTGGCACTGTCAAAAAAAAAAAAGATGACTCACTCTTTGATATGTGTTTGCCTCATCCAGCTATGAAAGTCAAAATTCTCAAGAGCATTAACAATATAACTTCTTCTAAAGTAGTAAATGATGGCAATTTATGTAAAAACAATTTCTATTAAAAATCTAGACGATAGGAGCTTAAAAGAAAACAAAACTCTTCTAAGGACTTAGTTATGAAATCGTAATTTCTAAAGATGTTTTTAATAAAAAATTTATTATACAGTATTTTGACTCAGTTGATATACACAAAAGTACTACTCAGTCTAAAATACAAACCATTAAATATTCATTTATTTAAAACTTATACAAAGCAATGTATTCAGTAGGGACGCCTGCCCAGCCACACACTCTATCAGGCTCAGAGTGGGTGCTGTTCAGATATGGGGTGGATATCTCTAAAGCCGTAGAGGTCAGGGAGGGAGGAATGGCAGCGTAAAGGTTGGGATATTAAAGTACAAATTACATGTTAATAGAAAATATCATTTTTACCTTTGCTGAGGCAGCTTATGAGGACTAGGGCTAAAGACACACTTCCTTAAGAGAGCTTTTGTTGTTTCTTTTTCAAGAAATGTAAACCACAGGAAAACGTACGGGCACTAGAGGTAGCTGCTCGCTGCCTCTACTTTCCCAAGCCTACAAAAAAAAAGAAGGAACCAACTTGTGTCTCTACTTTCTTCTCTTCCACCTTGGAATAAGAGGAGAAATGTCTTCAACTCAAGCTCTTTTAACGTTATGGTGAACAAGAGTGGGGTGTACCTTCCTTGCATGTGTGTGTTGTGTGTGTGTGTTGGGGGTGGAGAGGGTGTGTATAAATGGGAAGAAGAAGACTGGACATCACGTAGCAGGCTTTGTTATTTCCTTCTCCAGGGTCAAGATAAGGCCAGTATTATATACAAAAACCACAGCTGTCAAACAGGGCTTTTCTCTTCGGCAGCTAAAAGAGTAAGCATTCCTGTAGCACCCAAGATTATAACTTTGGTGCTGAGACATTCTCTGCCTATTGTTCTGAAAACTCACTTTTATTAACAATGCAAAGAGGGCTTCCCTGCTGGTGCAGTGGTTGGGGGTCCGCCTGCCGCTGCAGGGGACGCGGGTTCGTGCCCCGGTCCGGGAGGATCCCGTGTGCCACGGAGCAGCTGGGCCCGTGAGCCATGGCCTCTGAGCCTGCGCGTCCGGAGCCTGTGCTCCGCAGCGGGAGTGGCCACAACAGTGAGGGGCCCACATACCGCAAAAAAAAAAAAAAAAAATGCAAAGAAAGGAAAAAGAATACATGTCCATATTCACAGCCCCAAGAACTTTGTCTCACCTAACTGAATGAAGCTCTCTTTCTTGAGGAAGAAGAGAATATATTTGATTGGTGGCAGTTGTATGTGAGAATTTACTTAATGCTCATTTCCATTTTAATAGTGTGTACCCAATGAGCAACAAGAGAGAGAGTCTGTATTTGAACTCACATTTATGTTGTAGACATTGAAGTTCATGATCTCATCACTCTACTATGTTCTCTCTGAAGGCTGATTACCAGACAGGGTCAAATTAATTATCAAAGAAATCAGTTGTGAGATTAATTGCATGCTGACATTTACCAAACACAATTGATTAAATAAAATTAATCTGCTTCCTATACCTAGGACTAAAAACTTTTAATATATCACATAACTCTATGATTATTAACATAAATCTAAAAGCCTTTAATTTATCAAAACGTTTACCAAGTTCATTCTAAGGGTCAGGATCAGTGTTAGTCTATAGCAACAGCAAGTACAGTTGTGACTGTTGTGTACTCTACAATTCTAGGAGGTAATATTCATATGAAGTATAAAACCTGATGTCCCTAAGTGAGACCTTGAAAGACAATTCGTTTATGAAGAGGAATAAGCTCCAGGCTTTGCCATCAAGGGACTTTGAACTAAGTTGAATAAGTGGATTCCTTAGCTTTTGAAGACATCTAAGGAAATAAATGTGGATTCTGCAAGCTCACTTTTGGATATTTTCATTTCATTTCATTGACATTTTCCAATGTCAATAAATTTTTGTGTTTCTTGTGACTATTTCTTCATCCAATAATACCCCTCCACTGTTACCATCCTTCTTCTTCATTAAAGATGACCAAGGTGTATAAGAATATCAATATTCAGATGAGGGATTTTCCAGTTCTGAATAGGGAAGTGAGGAAAAAACATCCGTGTAACCTGTTTTCAGAAGGGAAGTAGATTGATCTTTACACTAATCCCTGCTTTCTTATGTAAATGAGCTATGATGACACAAGGAATTTCAAGGAAGTGGCTCTTACCATTATTTCTATCACAGGAGGGAAAAGACAGCCTTGTCCTCAGGAGTTTACAGACAAGCAAGTGGTTTCAAAAAAGGTTAGCTTCTCCTTTGGACTCACACATTCTTAAGAAGTGTAACTAGAAAACTATTATATATGCAGATACCACTGGTATAAGAAAAATGAAATTTGGAGCACATTGATAAATATTAGGATATTAAATCAGATACTCTTAGATAAGAAAAATAAAATGTCCTTAAAACATAAAAAGAGAACTAGGGAAAGCATCATAATCTGAGAAAAACTGTCATCACTTTTGCCTTGAGTTATATATCACAAAAACAAAATGTCAAGTTTCAATGTTTTTTCTCACTTTCATTTTTAAACTTGCTCTTTCAAAAATTTAGAACATTTATTCAGTATTACTAGGTTCACAATTTGAAGATATAATTTTTATCAACATGTAGTTAAAAATAAAGTTCACTGTGGTTATTATAAGCATGCATGGCTAAAATTCAGAAGCCTTTTTTCCTCACAATTGTGTATATAAAAATCATGTATATATTCAGCATTTCTTTGTATTTGCAATTGCATATGCAATTTTTAAAACATAAGACACACTCCCTGTCTTCAAAGAACTTATCTTCTTATAAGATAAATAATAAAAAACTAGAATTTATTAATATATATCAGGCTATTATGCAAAGGTAAATTGCATGCCACAATTCCTGAGAAGAAAATAAATAAAATTAAAATGGCAAATTGGGGAAATATTTGTTCCACTTATGGAAGAAAAATGATTACTGTCCTTAATATATAAAAACCTCTCAAACTTATCAGAACATAAACATTTTAATAGAAAAAATTTAAAAAGAGACTAACGGTAGTTTACCCACCCCTTTAAAAAATCATTAAATGAGAACAGCATAAAAAAGTCAAGCTCTATGTAATTAAAGAAATGCCAACTAAAATAATGAGGTGGCAATTTTTGCCTGTAAGATTATACTGCTCCACAATGGTAAAATTAAACCATCTGCCATATCAGGTGTTGGTCATTAGGATTGATTAGAGGTGCACTGATATTCCGCTAATGAGAATTTAAATTGAATGAAGTACATACCTTTGATTTAGCAATTCTGCTTCTAAAAGTTTTTTTCCAAAGTATGAAATATTTTTCTTAATAGCAAAATTCAACATAAAACTGGTATGTATAACATAATACCATTTTGGGGGGACAAATTTGTGTAAAAATATTTAGAATACTCTGCAAATACCCAAATATTAATAGTGGTTGTTTCTGTGGGTGAAATTTAGAACAAATTTAAATCCACATTTTCTGTATCTTCTGGAATTATTTTGCATTGTAACTATATTACTTTTACAAAGAAAAAATATTTTAAGATTTTGTGTGCCTTTAAAATTTTACCTTTCTCACCTGCCATAAAATAATTTCCTAATTTTTATTTAACTTCTCATAGAATTTATTTACGTATTTATTTTATTAGACACTCAGTGACACTGAAAGAATTCAAACTTCTTAAATACTTCTGTTTAGACTGGTTGATGTGTACACAGGGCTAATTTTAGGGAAAAAAGAATACATGCATTGTGAATCTTTTCTGTCTTTCTTAATCTCTCCTTTAGCTCTATTATTTTGTTCCTTAAGCCCACATGACATGACTTAGAAGTCACAAGTTGTTTTCTGAGCCTGATTCTTTACCTGATGTTTATAGGATCTTAGCCAAATCATTTAAAATCTTTGAATCTCAAGGGAAAAATTTGAGCTATCAACAGATTGAGAATTCCTTCAATCAATCAATTTATTTATAAATCAGCAAGGCAAACACATGCCTTTCTTTTTTTTCCTAGTGTAGCATCCTGGGGCATGATAGATCTGGTGACTAAATAAATGAATAGATAGATAAATGAATGAATGAAGCATAGAATATTAATACATGTTTTAAAACGAGTGAATTTTCATTCATGGTTCTCAAAAAATGGTCCTCAAACCAGTAGCATCAGCATCATCTCAGAATGTTGGAATAGCAAATTTTCAGGCTCCACCTTAGACCAACAGAATCACAAACACTGTGGATTGGGACCCAGTAATCTGTGTTTTGTCATGGCCTCCAAAATGATTCTGAAACATACTAAAATTCAAGAATCTCTGATTTCGGTTGTTTTTCAATTAGTATATACTGATCAAAGTTTGATGCATTAATTGATAATGGGGTTGCAGGCAATCCATGCACATCTAAATAGTTTTCCTGAAATTAACACCTTATGCCAAAGTTTGCAAATTGCTTTCCTTGGCATGTGCCATACAAAAGTGTTTATATTGTTTCATGTATGTAGTTAGGTGCCAATACTTAAACGTTGAGCATTTGGACAGCTCACAAAAAGAATCGAGATCTCTAAAAATGTTGCCCTCTTTTCTGCATGGCAAGGATATGCTGGACATTAACCCCTCCAGCCTCATCACCACTTTATTCTCCTACTAAACTTCTTTGTGTATTTGTGACTTAGAATTAAAAAAAAAAGAAAAGCTGAGAGGTCGTAGAAATGATTAGCATGACAGAAAACTACTGCATTCTGAAACCATCAGCTCTACCCTCTGGATTTCTGCTGCCAAAATTATTTTATCTTCAGTATATGTTTGTATATCTTTGCTCTTTTCATGATATTGGAAGCTCATGTTTCTTTCAGATGAAAACCCACACACATACAAACAACTTTTCATCATGACCAAAATTATTACAAGACATTCTTATAAGTTGTAGAGAAACAACAGACTTCCATCTACTGACAGTTCAAGTTCTTTCCCTTTGCATTTCTTTCAAACTCTTTGAAGCCATGTGGGAACCTTTAAATCTAGCTAATCTCTGACTTTGCTTACTTTTGGCCACCACCCTGATTCATTTCCTTCTCAGGGATTACTGGCTCTTCCAGCAGTGGAAGCAGCAGGCCCTGTCTCTGTGTGTGTAGTTCAAAATTTTTATATCTTAACTGCCTGTGAAGTCACTGACTACAACATTCAGATCATATCCTTAAACATTTTTTTCCCAGAGACAGGAGTGAGCCTCCCTGAGTGCACCTTGCCCTGCCCTTCAGGACTACCACCAGTACGCCGTGTTCCTTTCCGCAACTGAACCACCGACTGAAAACGAAAACTGAAAAAGAGATTAAATTGTGAGGTAAAGTTTTCTTTTTAAATCTCTTTTCTCTAAGTTTTGATCTTGCATCCGCAGTGCATTGAGCTCCTTGAATGGTTTCCATTTTGAACACATGTTTATCATTGGGATGTTTTTGCCTAATTGCAATTTTCCCATGGGAAACTCAGTGTTTCCTGTTATGTTTAGCAGAATCTCAGGCTTTCAGTGATCCCTTTTATTTTTCTGGGTTTAATGGGACTCTTGTGAAGCATGCCAGGATTGAGGGTCTTCTCATAAAACTGTAAGCCTCATAAGCGAAAAAGGAGTCCACTCCAAGTTCTCACTTCTCTGCTCCCATCTCCCCTTCACCCCTATATACACATGTGCACATACACTTAGATACACACCACGTTAAGGTATGCTTCACAATACAGAACATATTATTTAATTCATTTATTTCAGTATCTGGAGTTTGATGTAGACCAAGTAGAACTGTACTTTGTTAGGGTGAAACAAATGGAAGAAATATTCTTTTCCCATTAAAAGAACCATTCACCTTTAGTGTCAGATGACTCAGTTACTTTCTCCTAAGAGGGGCATTGTTTTCCATTTTCCTTTTTATTCTATTAATTTTTTTTAAAGTCAATTTTAGACATTTTATTTTTTAGCTTATGGCTCAACTTAACTAGGAAGATTTGTAGTATCATGTAGACCACATAAAATTTATATAACCACATAAAATTTTTTGTCACTTTATGGTAAGATTTAAAAGATTTTTAGGAAATGATTTTTATATTTTAAAGTAAATATCACTCATAAACCATAAATACTTTTAGGAACCGACTTTTATATTTTAAAGTAAGTATCACTCATAAACTCAATAACATTAGTTATCTTATGTCTTTGGGCCCTCTTCCCTGAATCTATCTTCTCATATGATTCTAAGCTCATCATCATCCACTGGTCGTGATGAAGCAATGTTAATTCAAGACTGCTACTCCAACATTCTTGAATTGGTTACACCCACTTCCCAGATGTGATTAGTATGTATTAACGATCATCTTGTTACTCATATCCATCCTTCTCTGACAACATTTTTACAGCATGAGGAGTTAAAGCTTTTTGTCAGAGCAAAGTTTGCTTTGTCAAAAGAAATTTCCGTACAATCAGGAACATCTTTGACTCTAGTCAGGCCCATCCATGTAGACATTCAGTATGACCAAGTGAGCAGAGCTGGGGAAACTGAACTCTATTTTTGAGACACACACTCACTTGCTGTGTGTCTGAGCAGACTCTCTGAAACTCTGTTTCCTAATCTCAATCTGTAAAATGAAAGTAAAACTTATTGTCAGGGTGGGTAATGATTAGAGATAATATATATTAAACACCATCAACACTATTTTCTGAAAGAAACTTAATTCATTTTGATAAATCATTTCTATACACCTTATATTGTCAGAGAGTAGATTAAAAGTGTTTTAAAATCATGCTTCCCAAATTTTCTTATGAGTATAAATTACTTGGGGATTTTATTGAAATATAGGTTTTGATTCTGGATTGGGGCCTGAGATTCTGCATTTCTAACAAGCTCTCAAATGATGACAATAGTACATGGTGCTTGTACATGGACTGTATTTAAATAGCAATTATGAATCAATTATATAAATATAAAATAATAGTACAAGTCAAATTAAAATGAATAAAGAAATGAAAACTTTAAGACATGAAATGGAGCTAGGAATGATGTTATAAATGTATAACATAATGTTAACCACCTACAGTGTGGGGAAAAAATTTGTCTATATGATTTATAGCAGACACTATGGAAAATAAATCTGTGTCCTCAATACTCACTTGCTTTCCCATTACAATCTGTATGTTTAATATGAGTTGGTAAGTGGACTTATAGTCCTCCTAAATTTTATATTCTAGAGCCAAAGAAGGAAAAGAGAGCCTCACTTATTTTCCTCAATTAATTCAGAATATACAAGTGTTCAAATGAGGTCTGGGATTGATATTTACATTTACATAATCTGGAAAAAACAATTTGCTAAGAAATTAATAGAATAAAATGTTTCAAGGAAAACCATCTCATTTACTATGTGAAATAAAAATCTAATATCTGAATATACTATGTTGATTTCTGCCATCACTCATTCTTTATATCCAAACTCGGAAGTTACACTGTCCCCAAGATCTAGAAGATTCTGGATGGGAAGTGTAGGTCTCATCATTCATTCATTCATTCATTTATTCAGTTCATTTAATACCTACTTTATTCCAAACACAGTGTTTACATACTCAGTTTCACTTCTTGCCACTTCCTGCTCTGCTGAGTTCTTGACCAACCACATTATTTATTCCCTTCTTGAGGCTGCTGACATGATCCACAGTAATTCAGGATGGCGAATTTTTTCTACTAGAACCTGCCCCTGCACTAACAAGGGACCATGAAATCAGCCAGATATTTTACCAAAAATAAAGGATAATTGAGAAGCATAGAAAAGGCAACAATTTAATATGGAATATTTAATAGAATTTTCCCCAAATGCCCAGTCTACTCAGCTCTCACTGGCATCCTTTTCTTAGGATCTTGCCTGCTGTAAACATGTTTGTGTCTACTCTCTGCTGAGACTCTGCTCTTTCATTAATATACACTTTTCTAAGCTTCGGAGGCCCCAACTCCTTTATTCTATGAGCAGTAATGAAGATGCAAAATTCAAATTATTTGAACTGTATTTCTAGCATAAGATGCCGTATATTTTAAGAAAAATCCATTCTTTAATAACATCTTTTATTGGGAAAACTTAAAGACACACTATTGTTGTAAGTATACCTGTTAATTATAAGATATAAAATATGACATATAATTCATGTCTTATAATGTAAAATGAAAAAATGTTTGTCCAGATTTCTCTCTTCTAGACTTTTTTAAAGGGCTAGTGGATGGGGGCTAGTAGGGTGTAGAGAACTTATCTCTAAAACACTAGTCTGTTACACCAGCATATTTTTCCTGATCTAAAGCATAACTTTTTCTATACAAATCAATTTTAGGCATATAGCGTTTAAATTACAGCTAGCTTTTATATTAGTGATTTTGTTTGTGGTTCCCATTGCACAAGTTACTACTGAAAGCTTAATAAGTGCAATCACTGTTTAAAGCACCCTCAAAGAATTTGGAATCACCGAATTACACAAAATATTTGCCTGATAGGGCTTCCCTGGTGGTGCAGTGGTTGAGAGTCCGCCTGCCAATGCAGGGGACACGGGTTCGTGCCCTGGTCCGGGAAGATCCCACATACCGCGGAGCGGCTGGGCCCGTGAGCCATGGCCGCTGAGCCTGCGCGTCCGGAGCCTGTGCTCCGCGACGGGAGAGGCTGCAACAGTGAGAGGCCGCAACAGTGAGAGGCCCGCGTACCGCAAAGAAAAAAAAAAAATTTGCCTGATAAAAGAATATAGGTATCAATTAATTTGTCAATCAAAGGTGTAATTTAGCTTGTTAATTCAAACTCTATTTATCTGTTGTATACATTATCTATTATTATTGATTGACAGATTCTCAGAAATAAATGGAAAAATAGATTATGATGGATCCTATAACTTATACATTCTGCATTTCCTTCTATTTCTGAGATGTTTACATTCCATGGGGCCAGGGAGAGGGTTGTAAAATGAGAAACACATTAGGAAGAGCAGGACTACAGTTTCACTTACAAAGTTCAGTGAAAATGAAGTGGAAAATATAAATAATGAGTAGCTGTATGTGATGGTCAGTTCCGTGTGTCAATGTGATTGGCTCACAGTGAGCCCAGATATTTGTTCAAACATTATTCTAGCTGTGTCTGTTAGTGTATTTGGGGGTGAAATTAACATTTGAATTGGTAGACTACGTAAAACAGCCTGCCCTCCCTGGTGTGGACAGGCCTCAGCCACTCAGCTGAAGGCCTGAATCACATAAAAAAGAGGGCCCTCTGGGAGTAAGGGAGAATCCCTCCTGCCTGGCTGTCTTTGAGCTGGGACATTGTTTTTCCTACCTTCACACTTAAACTGAAATATTAGTTCTTCCTGGATCTCAAGCCTGCCGGCCTTCAGAAGAGAACTACACCATTGCCTATCTTGGTTCTCCAGCCTGGGATAACTGCATATCTTTGGATTTGTCTGCATCCATAATCACGTGAGCCAATTCCTTATAATAAATTCCCTCCCTCTTCTCTCTCTCTCTCTCTCTCCATACATATATATATATATAAAAGTATATATATAATTACATATATATGTATTTATATATATATATATATATATATATATATACATATATATATGTAATTGATTCTGTTTCTCTTGAGAACCCTGACTAATACAGTCTCTCAAGACCCAAAATGTTTTGAATAGATTAAAAGATCAATAAGATTCTAATTCAGGGTTAGCATTATTAGGATTATTATGATAAGGATAGTTTATTAATTAAAGAAGAGGCATAGCAATTTTTATATTATATATATACACATAAAGAGATTTACTATACATAATTGGCTTAGATAATTTTAGAGGCTGATAGGTCCCAAGATGTGCAGGATGAATTGGCAAGCTGGAGACCCAGAATAGCTGATGATTTAGTTCCAGTTTGAGTCTGAATGCCTAAGAACAAGGAGAGCTAATGGTATAGTTCCAGTTCAAAACCTGCCAGGCTTCAGACCCAGGAAAAGTCAATGTTTTAGTTCCAGCCTGAATGCAGGAAAAAAGCTGATGTTACAGTTCAAAGGCCATCAGCTAGGAAGAATTCCTTCTTACTCAGACTTTTTGTTCTATTCAGGTCTTCAATTCACTGAATGAGGCCAACCTACATTAGGGAAAGCAATCTGCTTTATTTAATACACCCATTTACAGATTAATCTCATCCCAAAACATCCTCACAGAAACATCCAGCATAATGTTTGACCAAATATCTGGGCATCTCATGGTCCAGGCAAATTGACACATAAAATTAATCATCATAGCTTCTAAGCAAAATAGAGTAACAGAAACTAAATTTCCCCCCTTGTGTGAAACAACCAAAATGAATGATAGTGGATAGGAAACAAACAAAATGAGCCCTACAGTTTCCCCAGCTTACTGTCATGAGAGAATTTCTGGGCCACAGCTCAGGGAGGAAAACCCAGGTACACCACCAGACAGCCAATAAAAAATATCAGGCAGGCAAACTAGCCAAAGAAGGCAACCATAGGTAAGGGAAAAATTAGTTAACTGAAAACAATCTAGAACTCACACAGATGTTAGAATTAGCAAAAAAAAGATATTAAAATAGTCATTATAGCTATATTCAATATGCTCAAAAAGTTGAGACAGAAAAAGTAAAATCATGCCCAAAATGATCTTCTAGAGATGAAAACTACGTCTGAGAAAAACATTCATTGGATGGTATTAACATCAGATTACACATTTCAGAAGAAAATGTTAGTGAACATGAAGAAATATAGCCATAGAAGTTATCCAAATTGAGAGACAAAAAAGATTTTACAAAATGAATAGAGCTTCAGTGAGCTGTGAACAACTTTATGTAGCCTGGGTTGTCAGAAAAAGAGAGAGAAATAAAAAAAAAATTTTTGGAAGAAATGATGACTGTCAACACAATTCAGAGAAGTTCAATAAACGTGAAGCATAGGCACACAACAACAAACACGTGAAAATAACCACACCAAGGCACATCATAATTTAGTTGCTCAAAACCAGTGATAAAAAAAGAGGATCTTAGAAGCAGACAGAGAAAACAAATTCATTATACTCAGAAGAATCAAGGTGAGAAACACAACAGGTTTCCTGTGAGAAAAAATGAGGCACAACTGGAGTATAACAATGACTGATAGATTTATTTTGCTTTAGGCCCAGATATTTTTTAGCATATTTCTGTGAAGTGGGATTTTTAATTCAAAGTAAAATGTGCAGTTCTATTTCTTTCCAAAGCTTCCATTAAAGACCTTTGATCTGCTTGTCACTGAGCCAGCTGTTGCTCTTGCAATCTACAGCTGTACACCCATAAAAATGCCCTTTGTATTTAGATCTCTTGTGCTCAGTGTGTTAAAGGCCAATTTTACTGTCAAGTTGCAGTGTCTTAATAACATTAGTTACTCAGTTTCTTATTTTTACCCTCTTTTTTTCTCCATGATTTGATTATTCTTAAGTATTCAATTAAGTATTTTTATAGTCTGGAACAAAGATGACTTCCCAAAAAGATGTCCTGAGAAAAAATCTGAAGATAGTCCATGGCTGTCCCATCACCTATGCTTTTGCAAACAACTGGGAAAAGATTGAACAGTTCCAAAGCAGGCCAGATGACATTGTGATAGCCACTTACCCCAAATCAGGTGAGTTTTGTGGCCTGACAAATGCACATCTGACTTCAGCTTTTCTTCCCTGAAAATTAGCTTCTCTACAAAATCGCTAACATCCTAAATAAAATTAGTATTCCTAAAAGTCAGTCTAGCCATCTACTCTGAGGATATTAAAATGGACATTTGGGGCATAGAAAGGGAAACTCTGCAGAATTAATTTTCTAAGATAATATATTAAGGTGGCAGGCTTCCAACTGGGACTTTTTGCCCCCAGATTCAGGTGAAGGTTATAAAAATGTTGTCTTTTGCCACAGGTACCACTTGGGTTAGTGAAATTTTGGACATGGTTCTAAATGATGGAGATGTTGAAAACTGTAAGCGAGATGTTATAACTGTGAAAGTTCCAATGTTGGAAATGGCTCTTCCTGGACTGGGGACTTCAGGTAATTTAAAATCACCCAGAAATTATAATTTTGTAGTAGTATTTACATCACATATTAAACACTGTATTTGTGATGTCCATTCAAGGAAAATGGAGTATATTTGGTAACATAAAATGGAAGTTTTGCAAGCAGTACAATAAGCAAGGCATACAGAGAAACTGTAGTTTAGTCCATTGCATGCACATCCAGGTATGCTAATCAAAGATAAAATAATTTTGTTATGGAAAACAACTAAAAATCTCATTGATAAAAACACCGTTTCTTATCTTTTACTGAATTTTGTTGTATAAAATTTGGCAGATTAGAACAGTAATTTCTTAATTTAGAACATTGCTGTAATTAAATAAATAAGAAGTACCAATGCCTCATAAAACATAAAATTTATTATTAATACAATTCATTTTTCATTGCACAAATATTTACTGAGTTCTTCTAAATAACTGTGCACTGTTCTATGGACTAGATAAAAAATGATCAGTAGGGGCTTCCCTGGTGTCACAGTGGTTAAGAATCTGCCTGCCAATGCAGGGGACACGGGTTTGAGCCCTGGCCCGGGAAGATCCCACATGCCGCAGAGCAACTAAGCCTGTGCACCACAACTACTGAGCCTGCACTCTAGAGCCTATGCTCTGCAACAAGAGAAGCCACTTTAATGAGAAGCTCTCATACTGCAACGAAGAGTAGCCCCTGTTCACGGCAACTAGAGAAAGCCTGCACATAGCAACGGAAGACCCAACGCAGCCAATAAATAAATTAATTAATTAATTAAATCTATTTTTAAAAAGTCAGCAAATTAGATGTCCTATCTCCAAGGAGCTTACAATAACATTGTGACATTAAATAAGTAAAGAAACTAGCAATATAAGAATATTGTTAGCCTAACATATCCAGAGAATAGGGCTCTAGGAAAAGGAACATCAGGAGACTTGACTTTAGATTGGGTAGTTAGGGATATCAGCTCTGAATGGAGACCTAAAGCTTTGCACAGTGCTAGAGAAAGCATATTTCAGGAAGATGAAGCATTAGGTATGGGGGCCTAGATGCAGAAAAGACCTAGGTGTAGTCCAGGGACTAAAAAATCAACCACCACCACCAACAAAAACAACAATGAGAGAATGGAAAAGTGAGAGGCAAAACAATTGGAGACTGGGCAGGGACAGATCATGCAGGGCTTGTAATTCTTAAGAAATACTCAGTGAGCTAAGAGAGAATCAGCAGAGTAGGGTATCATGTAAGCAATTGAGAAGGGTTCAAAAAGCGAGGGCTAGCTTTCAAATGCTGCTAGAAACCTGGGATAAAAAGATAGTATTATGGTGGTGAATGTCTATCAATGTAAACATCAGAATTCAAATTATCTCCCCTACTGGAGCTAGTTACTTCCACAGGCAGAGAAGGACCAGTTGAGAGGGTATATGATTCCCTCTGTGTGGTTGCCTGAAGTCAGAGAGCAAATGCTAAAGCTTGAAACTAAAGGATTATTCTGGGACAAGCAACAAATATGAGTACCAAGTGAGTTAAGACTCCAGAACCATAGAAAAGTATGAAATGAAAAAATGATAGAATCAAAGTAATCAGGGACAGGGGAGTCAGAGATTACTGGTGAGAGACAGAGGTTGGGGGTGCGACGTGAGGCTGTGTAGCATCACCAGAGAGTGAGTAGGTGAGATTAGGCAGGTAAAGGAGAGTAAACTGACACTCAGATTTCCTCTGCAACCCGAATGTGTATACTTGCGATGTCATTACATATTCCCAACATTCACATTTAAGTACGTAAAGGGTTCATTTAAAGGACCTCATGTGGCAAAACAATCACAAGACAGAAGAGGTTGAGAAATCTTTCAGTGAAGTTAAGAGATGGAAGAGGAAGAACAAATAGTGAAAACTTTATAAAAGAGACACATAAAATTTCAAGTCATGGACATTGAGGCAGAATGAGTTGTGGAAGATTATGATTTCTCATTTCTATATGCTGGATAAAGTAGCTGCAGCTACCAGGTCAGTAGAAACATAAGGTATTAGCTGGTGGAATTTTACAGGTGTATAATTAATAGTTCCAGATAAAATCCAGGATACCCAATTAAATTTGAAAATCAGATAGATACTTCTTTTATTTAGTATATTTCAAATATTGCAGGGGAGATACTTACAGGTATCTGTTGTTTATGTGAAGTTCAAATTTAACTGGGATTCTTGCATCTTTATTTCCTAAGTCTGTCAACCCTATCTGCATTGATATTAAGGGGTTCTTCTTGATACCACCATGTGCTATGAACTGTTCTCTACAGAATATTCACTGGTGAACATAACAAGCTACGCTTCTGCTCTTATGGACTCTCCATTCCAGTGTGCATTTGGGAATGAGGATGGGAAGAGGCATGGGAACTGACAATAAACAAATAAATAAACATAAACTGTGAGACAAAATATGTGCTGTATAGAACATTTAAAAAGGATGACTTATTTGCAACTGAGTGGCTTTTAAACATATGTAGTTAATTTTGTGAACAATTGAAGCATAGGTTTGCTTTGAATGAGTGAGTCATACAATTTGGGGCAGGTGTGCCTTTGTATGCAAAATATGTGAAGATGATATATATAGGATTAACAGGTAATATAGAAGTTAGACTGGGTGTAAGTAATATTGTGAAAAAATGTACAGGACTGTAAGATTGACTGGATGTGAAACCTGAAGGAGGAGACAAGAATAATTGAGATTTTAGGGACTGACGACTCTATATGGGATGACATCATTAACAGATAAATCTGGTAAGTGATAAAGGCCACTGAGTCCATTAAAAAATCATAAATTAAGGGTAATCGCAGCTCTTCCTGGTCTATGTCAGAAATTCTCTGAGTATGCCTTTACCCCAAAAGTGCCCTCAGACTTCCCAAGTCACTTATAGATTGATCTAGGCCCCTGGGATCTTCCTAGCTCTTCATGTAGAAAATAAATGGATACTTTCTGTTACAAGGAAGTTCATATAACCCTTAACCAAAGACTTAATTTGAAACTAAGTTCTATTACTTATTAGTTGTATACCTTTAGAAATTTCAGCCAGCACCTAAAAATTGCACAAAAATTTCATTTTTTATATGCGTAGTATATATATATATATGACACATAAAGGAAATAATGAAAATGCAGGTACAACAGGTGATGCTCTACAAAGATCTCATCTATACTACAATAGCTGCTGCATAACAATAGCCAATATGAGAATTACCAGTTATCAATATCTCTACATACAGGAAACATTTCTGTAATTACTTGTAATAATGCAAAGGCATGATAAAACTCCAAATTGCTAAGGTTGGTATTATTACTTGTCATTTGGGAGGTGGTTAAAATGAAGCATAGAGACTCTGGGATACTTTCAGATATTTCATGATGAGTGATAAAGTTAGGATTTGAGCCCAAAGAGGCTAACTGCAGAACCCAAGCTCTTAACCATTAGAAAATATTGGCTCTTAGAATCCAAATGATGCTTGAGATTGGTTCAAAGTTTAGCAGCATTATATACTGGTCAAAAATATTTTGAAAAGTTGGTTAAGAAAATCCAGAAATGCAGGGTCCTTGGAGACTCTAGTATCTCCATAACCAAACTAAATTTCCCTAGGTATAGAGCAATTAGAGAAGAATCCATCACCCCGGCTTGTGAAGACACATCTACCAGTTGATCTCATTCCTAAGTCTTTCTGGGAAAACAACTGCAAGGTATACTCTAAACCACAAGTAAATTTTTTAATGTGACTTTTAACCCTTTTTCACTCACATAGTAAGTAAAGTAATTGCTCAAATGTTTTGTTTATCTGTTACCATGAGAAGTGAGCTACATTAAAAAAAAGTGTTTCGACTAAAAGAATACATTTTAGCCTAAACGTACATGCTCAAGTTTTCCAAGGTTATGCAGCAACAAAATCCTTATCTCAGCACAATATTGCTACTATTATTTCCCAGCTGTCTTATATAGTTTGACCTTCCCTGAAAACTCAGCATAAGGATACCAATTCTTATTTAATAGTTTGGTAAAATTCTTCAGTGAGACATTTGAGCCTGGATATTTGCTTTGGGGAAACTTTTAAATTTAAAACTCATTTTTTTCCCAATAATTGTGAAGCTATTCAGATTGTCTATCTGGCTTTTGCTAGTTTGTGATATGTGAGGAATTCTAAGTTGTTGAGTTTTGTAGTGAAATGTTAGTAATATTCCCATCTTATTCTTTCTTTTAACAGACTTATTTTTTACAGCAATTTTATCTATTTTTAAAGCAAATTTATTTTGACAGAAAATTGAGAGGAAGTTAAAGAGGTTTTCCATATATCCCTTGCTCCCACATATCCACAGACTCCCCATCATCAATATCTCTGACCTCTCACCAGAGCGATACATTTGTTACAATTGATGAACCTACATGGACACATCATTATCACCCAAAGTCCATAATTTACCTTAGGGTTCACTATTGGTGTTATACATTCCATGGGTTTGGACAAATGTATGATGACATGTATATACCATTATAGTACCATACAGTGCAGTTTCACTGCCCTATAAATCCTCTGTGCTCCACTGATTCATTTCCTCCCCTTAACCCTGGCAACCACTGATCTTCTTATTGCCTCCATAGTTTTGCCTTTTCCAGTATGTCATATTGTTAGAATCATACATACGTAGCCTTTTCAGATTGCATTCTTTCACTTAGTAATATGCCTTTAATATTCTTCCATGTCTTTTCATGGCTTGATAGCTCATTTCTTGTTAGTAATGAATAATAGTCTATTGACTGGAGGTACCAGGGTTTATTTATCCAGTAACCTACTGAGGGACATTATGGTTGTTTCCAAATTTTGGCAATTATGAACAAAGCTGGCATAAACACTCATTTGCAGGTTTTTGTGTGAACTTTATTTTTCAACTCCTTTGGGTAAATACCAAGTAATGCAATTTCTGGATCATATGGTAAAAGTATATTTTGTTTTGAAAGAAACAAGTGTCTTATGAAGTAGCAGTACCATTTTGCACCCCCACCAGCAATGCATGAGATTTCCTGTTGTTCCACACCCTCACCAGGATTTAGTGTTGTCACTGTTCTAGACTTTGGCCATTCTAAAAAGTATGGAGTTGTGTCTCATTGTTTTAATTTGCATTTCCCTGATGAAGTAAGATGTTTGGTATCTTTTCACATGCTTATTTTTCTTTTAATAGCTGCAAGATTTGTCGTGATATCCCCTGTTTTTTATTGATACTAGTAATTTGTGTCTTCTCTATTTATTTTGTCAGTCTTGTTAGACGTTTATCAATTTTCTTGATTTTTTTTAAAAGATCCAGCTTTTTGTTTCATTAATTTTCTTAATATTTTCCTGTTTTTAATTTCATGGATTTCAAACCTGTTGGTTTACATGCCTACTATATGTTACTTTTTTTCTTAAACAAAATATCATGTATTTGATTTTTTTCATCCTCCCCCTGCAGATGATTTATCTGGCTCGAAATGCCAAGGATGTTGCAGTCTCATTTTACCATTTTGACTTAATGAATAATTTACAACCTCTTCCAGGAACCTGGGGAGAATATCTAGAGAAATTCTTGACTGGAAATGGTACGATGGCCTTGGCTAAAAATTAATGTCATTTTTAAATTATTTTAAAAAATAATATTAACCATTACAAGTATGAATTTTCCTTTCAAAACACTTATTTTTCCAAATCAGTAACAAGTACATTCAAATATCATTTAAAAATTAAATCAAATACATCTAATATTTTACTATGACATTCAACATATAAACTTGGTATTAAACATTGCTTAATGAAAATATTCTTGAATCTCTTTTCAGTTGCTAAAAACTCATTCTCAGTTCCTGCTCAGAATAGAAATTGTTTAACTTGCCCAAATCATTAGTTAAATCTGTTACAGATATATTTATAGTACTTAGGTAAATAATTGATTACTTCATAAAAGAATAGTTTTCTTCTGTGTGAGGCTAAGTATAACCTATTAGAGGTCAATGTATTTTCATTTGAAATGCTTCTTTTGTACTTAATATTTTTAAAAATCTGATTATACATCCATAAATGGCTGATGGTATATAATTGTTTAAATTGGCTTTACAGTCTCAGTTCCCTTGAGTACTAAACTCCACAAAATGTTTGTACACTTTGACTTATTGGTCACAAACAAATCTTTGATTTGATGAATGCTTATGGAAGTAGACTGTTTCTCTGGTTTTAGTGGCCTTCGGCTCCTGGTTTAATCACGTTAAAAGCTGGTGGAAGAAAAAGGAAGAACACCCAATACTTTTCTTATTCTATGAAGATATGAAAGAGGTAAAATGGTAGAAATGCATTCTAGATAATTCTTTAGCTACATCCTGGGGTAAAAGGATTATTATATTTTTTCAACTTAATCTATGGAGTCCAAAATGACATGATTGCTTTGCCTATTTTCCTTGCCTACTTACCCAAATCTGGTTAAGGTCATTAATGACAATAACTGAAATCAGTGACATTTTTATCCTCATCCTTTTTAACCATTGTGTTTCTTTTGAGCACCTTTTCTTTTCGAACTTCTCTCCTACATTTAATTGATTATCACACTGTCATGGTTTTCCTGTGAATCTCTATCACTTAGTCATTTTTCTTTTTGAACTCTTTGCTATAGTTTGATGATCATGTCCAAGCCCACTGTTGCCAAAACTATTTATGTGCTAATGACCCACCAAAAACTCCATTTTAACTTCTACCCTGAATTCAAACCCATGTTTTTATTAAAACAACTCTCAAATTTAACATGTTCAAAACTAAACTCATCTTGCTTCTCTCTCTCCAACAGGTAATCCTTTTCCTTTATTCTCTCTTTTGGTTAGTGATGTTTGGTTGTTCATTCAGAGTTCAAAGCTTGAAAGTAAATTGTCCTCACTGGTTTTCATGTAGCTGATATGGTTCCACTATATCCTGAACATCCCATTGTTTCACATGCTTTAACTATTATATCTTTCAAATGTGTCCTTCTCCTTTACATCAGCTCGGTGCTTTGTGACCACCTAGAGGGGTGGGATAGGGAGGGTGGGAAGGAGAAGCAAGAGGGAGGGGATATGGGGATATATGTATATGTATAGCTGATTCACTTTGTTATACAGCAGAAACTAACACACTATTGTAAAGCAATTATACTCCAATAAAGATGTTAAAAAAAAAAGACAACAGGGCTTCCCTGGTGGCGCAGTGGTTGAGAGTCTGCCTACCGATGCAGGGGACGCGGGTTCGTGCCCCGGTCCGGGAAGATCCCACATGCCGCGAAGCGGCTGGGCCCGTGAGCCATGGCTGCTGAGCCTGCGCGTCCGGAGCCTGTGCTCTGCAACGGGAGAGGCCACAACAGTGAGAGGCCCGCGTACAGAAAAAAAAAAAAAAAAGACAACAAACTGAGATTGCAAAAAAAAAAAATACATATGCACATACATTCACCACACACACACACACACACACACACACACATAAACACACAGAGAGTTAATAAGACATATTATTAAATGCTGTTGCTTCCCTACTACATAACAGATACAGTCCAACTCCTTCAGCAGGACATCCAAGGATGTTCTCAATTTTACCCCAATTCATCTTTCTTGATTCATAGCCTTTCCCACTCCTATAAACAACTCAGCTCTAACTGCAACCACTTTGCTTTTTTTCTCCCTTGAACACACTGTGAGAACCTATACCTCCAAGAGTTTTAACTATTTTCTCTGCTGGGAATTCACCCTCCAACCACTCAGCAGACTGCATCTTGGTAAATTCTGACTCATCTTTCTAAACTCAGCTTAGATGTTACCCCCTCAAAATCTTTCTAGATATATCTATGTAGATTTTAACTTAGCTTCCTAAAAAGTTATAAATATTAAGTTTATGTCATTAGAATCTGAAAAAATGATTTATCTCTCAGATTTTTTTCTTCTTATTCTCAAAGACCAATGAATAATTTAGGTCTTGATATCTTTGCAACTTCATTGGAGTTTATTTTTAATAATTTACATCCAAGCAAGATTTGATCAGTATTTACAGTTTAAAAAATACCTGAAGTTTTCCCTGAATTTATTATTTTTGTTTTTAAATATTATTATTAAGAATAAGAAAGCAATTTTGATGAAGAACAGAAAAATAATGGCAGAAGGAATAAAGATACTAGGTCCCTAAAACATTTACATTTCAAATCTGATCACAAATTGAGCTTAAAATTGTTACTATAATCTTTTTCTCTAAATACTGTTAATATTTAGGCCAAGATATATTCTTATTGTACTTTGAATGAAAACTAAAAATATAAGATTTAGAACAAACAAAATATTCCATTCTACTTTTACTAAACATAAATTGTTGATTTTTCTCCTTTTTATGATTTTTTTCACATTATGTTAATGAGTTATTGTGTACCATTTTCTAGCATATGTCTCTTTACCCACTGATAGAATCCAAAGAAAGAAATCAAGAAGATTGTTAGATTTCTAGAGAAGAACCTGAATGATAAGATCTTGGATAAGATCATCCATCATACCTCCTTTGAAATGATGAAGGACAATCCTCTGGTGAATTATACACATCTACCAAGTACAGTGATGGATCACAGTAAATCCTCTTTTATGCGCAAAGGTTAATATTTTGCTGAGTTTAATTTTCCTTTTTGCTTTCTTATGAATTACTCTGAAGTGAAGATTAGCTTTGTAATCTCTATCAAGTTACTTAGCCAATTTTGGCATCAATTTCTTCATCTGTAAAATAAGGACACTAAAAATACCTACCACAAAAGTTGCTGAATTTGATTAGAAATTATTAAAGGAAATAATGCATGTAAACACGTTATTAAAATACCTTGAGTACTTGATACATATTTCTCCTTCTATTTACTACCCTGCTGAAAGGGAGTGGTTTTGTCAATTCTGATGTGAGTCATTCCAAATTTTTTATTACTAAATCTTAAATCTTTGTTTAAATTGTCATAGGCCTCCTTCTCCTCCCCAGTAATAAACTAATGTCACTCAATACAATACCATCTTCTTTAAAGACCCCTTATCATTTAGAAAGCAGTGGTCATTTTGTTAAGAAGGATTCACCAAGAGTAATGACATTTTTTTACCATATGGGAAGTTTTTGCTCCCTAAAAATACTGTCTGAATTATAGGAAAACATGGAATCTAAAATTAACTTAAGAAAATGACAATAGAGAAATATGACATTCACTGTCAAAATACAGCACTATTTCCATTAAGGCAAATACTGTATATTATGTTTATTGTATATGGCTTGTGTCAAAAATGTGTTATTTATGATAAAAATAATGCATTTAACAAATTATTAACTAAAATTTGAGAAGTTATCCACCTAGTCTTGCCACCTTTCTTTTCAATGTCCTTTACTGGATTGGAGAGAAAAAGATAAAATTTCAGTTGGTGTGCCGGGAAGTAAACATAACCCTAGGAATATATTGTGCATATGAACATGTGGATCAAAACCCTCAATTTTGAAAGAGTTATATGATTACAGATATTTCTAACACAGTTTTCTCTGTACCTTAGTGTAGTCCTATACTAAAAACACTAAATTATGTTTTTCTTTTAATTTTCAAAAACACTGCACTTAAAAAATAATCTGTGGTATAAGACGGCAAGGCAAATTTTTCATTGTAAATGGTACATTACAAGTTTGAATAAAGAAGACTGATAAATGCACAACACACACACATGTTTTTCTTGTGGAAGAAACAGAGACAAAAAACCTCTTTAATTAAACAAGGCAAATTTTCATTACGCCAGACCATTGAATGTAACTTCCAGGAGAGTTTTATCCCGTCATATGAAAATTGATATGATCCAATGATATCTCATTAGGGTTTAAAGATAGATGAGATAAGCTCAGTATCTGGATTCCATGCTTTCGCCAACTTCAAAGGAAAAGGGTATATGAGAGAGATAGTCTTTATGTCCCCTCTGGGAGTAGTGACCATCATAACCTTTGTGGTGAGATTGCTCCGGGATTTATCGAGGCTATGCCACTCACTGAGCCTTTGACTTTGCATATATTAATAAATCTGCCACAGTTTCGGTTACATCACTGACAAAATGAAGAAAGGAATAACACCTATAGCACAAGTTTTGGGGGAGGATTTTGGGAAAAGATATATAAGCATTTACTATATTTTTTCTGACCAAAAATGATATACACAAAAGTAGCAAGTCATATTAGTCTAATATGTTCTAATCTAATAGTTCAAGATTCATCTATTCATTTATTCATTCATACATTCAATAACACTTAAAGAATACCCTTTATTCATTAGTTAATATTTATGAAAAGCTCTTCATGAACACCTATATGCAGCTCATATTCTCTAGAATATAAATGACATGTACATCTACCTCAAGAAGCTCATAATATAATACAAGAGGCATGCATGTAATGAATATTGAAAAGGGCTCAAAAGTGAAGAATGAACAAAGGGCCAAGCATAGTTTGGCCTTCAGTCTTGAAGGAGTCCACGCTGGATAAATCAAGGTCAAAATTTAGTCACACAATAGTAACGATGTTAGGGAGAGGATAGATAATGTCCAATGTTTATGCCTATGTCCCAAACAGCAACAAAACAGAAAACCCTGAGATTTGGCAAGAATTTATTTTATCAAAAAAATTTTTATACTTCCCTCACTCTTGTGAAGCAAATGTGTTTGTGTATATAGTATTTATACTAAAAATAGATTATTAGACTACTTTATATATGACTCTTTATTGTTTAAATATGCACTTTCTCTTTTCAGTGACATCTTTAGAGGTGTACTATCCCAGATATGCACTACCCTCACATACATTCCAAAGAACTATTATCATTTGGTGAAAACAGAATAAAGTAAAATAACCAGGGAAACAACCTTGTCTATGGGGATATTTTTCATTAAAAGGGTTTTAAATCTTCATGAAGCAATCATGGGTTAATAAGGCTTGAAATTCAACACTATTATATTTAATATTAAATAAATTGGCAAAATTAATGTTTTCCTCCAAACCCATTAGCAGTACATTAAAAATTTATTAATTTTCCAAATATATATTTTTAAGCATCCAGTATAAAAGATTAAATGTAAATTTATATCCCAACAGTTTCACCTTTGTAAAAATGGTTCAGGGATTTTATGTGTTTGATTTTAATGCTATTCTTCTCCTCTAAAATTAAAATATGTCTAGTGAATTCAGGAAACACAAATATCATCTAAATATCATAACATCCTCATTTATTATTTTTGTGAAATGATACTTATCAGCTTTCTGTTTCATGGTTTGATTGTGCTCATGACCAGGTCTTTGTACAGTTTCCAAAAGTAACTCATGAAATAGAATACTCCCTGACCATTGATCCAGTGGCCAGTGGTAACCCCATGACTTAGGACAATTAGAAACACTAAAAGAATCTCTTTTGGGAAACTATTGTACAGCCCATAAATTTAGACAAGAAAATTAACCCTTCTTATGTATTTTTAAAAGCCAGACTCTGCACCTTATTTTTGATAAAGGAGGCAAGAATATATAATGGAGAAAAGACAGCCTCTTCAATAAGAGGTGCTGGAAAAACTGGACAGCTACATGTAAAAGAATGAAATTAGAACACTTCCTAACACCAAACACAAAATAAACTCAAAATGGATTAAAGACCTAAATGTAAGGCCACACACTATAAAACTCTTAGAGGAAAACATAGGCAGAACACTCTATGACATACATCACAGCAAGATCCTTTTTGACCCACCTTCTAGAGAAATAGAAATAAAAACAAAAATAAACAAATGGGACTTAATAAAACTTCAAAGCTTTTGCACAGCAAAGGAAACCATAACCAAGATGAAAAGACAACCCTCAGAATGGGAGAAAATATTTGCAGACAAAGCAACTGACAAAGGATTAATCTCCAAAATTTACAAGTAGCTCAATATCAAAAAAACAAACAACCCAATCCAAAAATGGGCAGAAGACCTAAATAGACATTTCTCCAAAGAAGATATACAGATTTCCAACAAACACATGAAAGGATGCTCAACATCACTAATCATTAGAGAAATGCAAATCAAAACTACAATGAGGTATCACCTCACACCAGTCAGAATGGCCATCATCAAAAAATCTACAAACAATAAATTCTGGAGATGATGTGGAGAAAAGGGAACCCTGTTGTACTTGGTGGGAATGTAAATTGATACAGCCACTATGGAGAACAGTATGGAGATTCCTTAAAAAACTAAAAATAGAACTACCATACGACCCAGCAATCCCACTACTGGGATTACAAATCTTTTCTTTTGGTATACATTAGCTTTTCCTTCATAATGAAAATATTTTATTCATTCATATGTTTTCTTATTTGTAATTTTTAGGGATTGCAGGTGACTGGAAGAATTACTTCACTGTCACCCAAAATGAGAAATTTGATGCCATTTATAAGAAGGAAATGTCTGAAACTGAACTTCATTTCCGCACAGAGATTTAAAGAGCCTAAACTGAAAATTTGAAGAGAGAAGTCTGACCTGCAGTGTGTTGAAACAGGGACAGTTATGACTTGATTTGGGCAATTGAATGGGTTTATAAAGGGGAAAAAATGTGCTTTTAAAACTTTGATTTTTCAGTGTTGTTAATCAAGTCCCCACTCACCAAGCTTCCAAATTCCCTAAAATTAGGACAAACTGTTACCTTTTTGTACACTATTCCTGCCTTTTCCTAGAGTAGTACTGACAAAAGAGAAAGTTTCCTACTCAATCTCCATATATTGTGGTTTAAAATGAAGTTCTACTCCCTACTAACCTAGCCCAAGAAATGCTGCTTTAACACTCACACTATGTTTCCTAGCTCTGCCCCAATTTCCCTTTCCTAAAAACTTGACCCTGGACATTCCCTTCCATTGCTGTCTTCTGGGTTTCATGTTGTTCCCTGAGTCATAGCTCATCTTGTAATGCCTCTCTTGGAATTATACGGTTCATGTCCTAGATAGTATGGTTCAGATTTTGGAAATGTTATTTCCATACCTAATTTCTGTTTATTCAAATTTCTAATTTCTGAGTATGTAATTTTTGAGTCTTTAAAGGTGAAAGATCATCATTAGTCTCCCTAAGGCTCTCCCCTGGGAACAGGATCTCTGGTCTGAGAGTCTGGGTCAAGGGCTGGAACCTGTTTCCTATGGAGAGTCCTTCCAAAATTCAACAGCTTCTTCTGAATTCCTGAGAATTTCTTATTGCCATGATATGTTTACCATTTGGAAACTTTGGTTTCTTCATCTTGTGTCTGAACAGATGTGTATCCCTTAATACCACTTTCAATACCCCACATATAATCACATCTGCTGCTAAAACTTTCCCAATCTGGTGCCTACAAGAGACTCTCTAGGCTGAATCTCCACCTACACCCTCCAGACCCAATGTCCCTTCTACCTACTTTTCCACACTTAGGTCTATCTGCTGGTCTCTTTGATAGATGTTTCTTTGAAACATAAGTCTTTAAGTAAATGTTCATATGTTTTAAGGTAAATTTTACAGGAAATGTCTCATTTAAAGAGATACATTAGCATTCTTTTATTTTTAATTGAAGCATAGTTGATTAACAATATTATATTAGCTTCAGGTGTACAACATAGTGAGTCAATTTTTTATAAACTGTACTACAAAGTTATTACAAAATAAAGATTATATTTCTCTGTGCTGTACAATATATCCTCGTTGCTTTTTTATTTTACACATAGTAGTTTGCATAGTTTAATCACATACCACTATTTTGCCCCTCCCTACTTCCATCTTCCCACTGGTAACCACTAATTTGTTCTCTACATCTCTGAATCTGTTTCTGTTATGTTATATTTGTTTGTTTTATTTTTTAGATTCCACTCATAAGAGATAAGGTAGAGTATGTCTTTCTCTGTCCAACTCATTTCACTAAGTATAATACCCTCTAAGTATATTTACATTATTGCAAATGTCAGAATTTCATTCTGCCTATGACTCAGTAATATTCTGTGTGCATATTTATCCATTCATCATCTTCTTTATACATTCATCAGTTGATGGATACTTAGGTTGCATCCATATCTCACCTACTGTAAATAATGCTCCTATGGACATTGGAGTGAATGCATCTTTCAGATTAGTGTTTTTGTTTTCTTTGTATTTATACCCAGCAGTGGAATTGCTGGATCATACGGTCATTATATCTTCAGTTTTTTGAGGAACCTCCATAAATGTTTTCCATAGTGCCTGTGCCAATTTATTTTCCCACCAACAGTGTACTAGGGTTCCCTTTTCTCCACATCCATGCCAAAACTTGTTATTTCTTGTCTTTTAAATAACAGCCTTTCTGACAAGTGTGAGATAATGTCTTCTTGTGGTTTTGATTTGCGTCTCTCTGATAATTAGCAATGCTGAGCATTTTTTTCATGTACCTGTTGGTGGTCTGTATATCTTTTTGTAAAACTCTCTATTCAGGTCTTCTGCCATTTTTTGATTGAGTTGTTTGTTTCTTTTGATATCGAGTTGTATGAACTGTTTGTATATTTTTGATATTAACCCATTATTAATCATATAATTTTCAAATATTTTCTCCCATTCTCCCAGTAGGTTGTCTTTTCATTTCATCTATGCTTTCCTTTGTTGTGAAAAATGTTTTAAGTTTAATTAGGTCCCATTTATTTATTTTTACTTTTGTTTCTTTTTCCTTAGGAGACAGAACCAAAAAAAAAATATTGCTATGATTTCTGTCAAACGGTGTTCTACCTATGTTCTCTTCTAGGAGTTTTACGGCTTCAGGTCTTACATTTAGGTCTTTAATCCATTTTTATTTTATTTTTGTATAAGGTGTTAGAAAATGTTCTATTTTGACTTTTTTACACATAATTGTCCAGTTTTCCCAGCATCTCTTATTGAAGAGACTGCCTTTTCTCCATTGTATATTCTTGCCTCCTTTGCCACAGATTAATTGACCATAAGTGTCTGGGTTTATTTCTGAGCTCTTTATTCTGTTCCATTAATCTAGGTGTCTGATTTTGTGCCAGTATCATACTGTTAGATTACTGTAGCTTTGTAGTGTAGTCTGAAATCAGGGAACATGATACTTCCAGCTTTGTCCTTTTTCTCTCAAGATTGCTTTGGCAATCCAGGGTCTTTTGTGGTTCCATGCATATTTTAGGATTATTTCTTCTAGTTCTGTGAAAAATGTCATGAGTATTTTCTTAGGGATTACATTAAATCTCTAGATTGCTGTGCATAGTATGGACATTTTAAGAATACTAATTCTTCCAATCCAAAAACACATGCTACCTTTCCATTTTTTTGCATCATCTTCAATCTCCTTCATCAAAGTTTCATAGTTTCAGCATTTAGGTTTTTCACCTACTCATGTAAGTTTATATTTTTGATGAGATATATAAACAGTATTGTTTTCTTGCTTTCTCTTTCTGATAGTTTATTATTAGCATATAGAAAAGCAACATATTTCTTTATATTAATCTTCTATCCTGCAACTTTACTGAATTCATTTATTACTCCTAATTATTTTTTCGTGGAGACTTTAGAGTTTTCTATACACAGCATCTTGTCATCTGCAAATAATGACAGTTTTACTTCTTACCTTCCAATTTGGATTCATTTTACTTTTCATGTTTTATTGCTCTGGCTAGGGCTTCTAATACTTATGTTAAATAGAACAAGTATGCTAGAGTGGGCATCCTTGTCTTTTTCCTGATTTTAGAGGAAAAGATTTCAGCTTTTTACCATTGAGTATAATGTTAAGTGTGGGTTTGACATAAATTAAATAGTCTTTATTAATTCCTCTATACCAACTTTGCTGAGAGTTTTTATCTCATCAAATAGGTGTTGAATAGGTGTTAAATTCTGTCAAATGTTTTTCTGCATTTACTGAGATCTTCATGTGAATGTGATGTATCACATTGATTTGAAAATATTGAACCATCCTTGCATCCCTGGAATAAATCCCATTTGATCATGGTGTATGATCCTTTTTATATATTGTTAAATTTGATTTGCTAACACTTTGTTGAGGATTTTTTTCATTTATATTCATCAGAGATATTGGTCTGTAATTTTCTTTTTTTTTATTGTCTTTGTCTGGTTTAGGTATCAGGGTAATGGTGGCCTCGTATAATGTATCTGGAAGAGTTCCATTCTTTTCAATTTTTTGAAATAGTTTGAGAAGGATAGGGATTAGCTCTTTTTTACGTTTGGCAGCATTCCCACTGTGAAGCCTTCTGGACCTGCACTTTCATTTCCTGGGAGTATTTTTTAATTACTAATGTAATTTCACTACTAGTGATCAGTCTGTTTCAGATTGTCTATTTCTTCCTGATTAAGTCTTGGAAGACTGTATGTTTCTAGAAGTTTCTCCATTTCTTTGGAGGTTGTCCAGTTTGTTGGCATATAACTGTTCATTATACTCTCTTGTGATTTATTGCATCTCTGTGATATCAGTGGTTATTTCTCCTCTTTAATTTCTTATTTTGTTCAGTTGGGTCCTCTTATTTTCTTGATTAGCTTGGTGAAAGGTATATTAATTTTGTTATCTTTTCAAAAAAAATCTCTTGGTTTCATTGACCTATTCTTTTGTTTTTGTGCTCTCTATTTTATGTATTTCCTCTCTTATCTTTATTATTTTCTTCCTTCTGCTCACTTAGGGCTCTGTTTGTTCTTCTCTTCTTAAAATTCCTTTAGATGGTTGATTAAATTTTTCTTCTTTAGGTAGACCTGTATCACTGTAAACTTCCCTCTTGGAACTACTCTTGCTCTGATTTTCAAAGTTTTGTTTCAATTATCATTTGTCTTGAGGTATTTTCTGATTTCTTTTTCCATTTCTTCATTGACCCATTTGGTTTTTAGTATCATATTGGTTAGTCTCCACATGTTTGTGCTTTTCCCATTTTTCTTCCTGTAATTGATTTCTAGTTTTATACCATTGTGGTCAGAAAAATTGCTTGATATACTTTGTATCTTCTTAAATCTGTTGAGACTTGTTTTGTGGCCTACGATGTGATCTATCCTGGAAAATGTTTCATGGCCATTTGAAAAGAATGTTTATTCTGCTGTTTTCAGATGAAATGTCCTGTAGATACTTATTAAGTACAACTGGTCTAATGTGTCATTTAAGATGACTGTTTCCTTATTGATTTTCTGTATGGATGATCTGTCCATTGATGTAAATTATGTGTTGAAGTCTGCTATGATTATTGTGTTATTGCTATTTTCTCCCGTTATGTCCATTAATATATGCTTTATATATTTAGGTTCTTCTGTATTTACTGCATATATGTTAATGAGTGTTATGTCCTCTTCTTGTATTGGTACCTTTATCATTATATAATGCCATTCTTTGTCTTTTATTATAGACTTGGTGTTAAAGTCTATTTTGTCTTATATGAGTATTGCTACCCCCACTTTCTTGTCATTTCTGTTTGCATGAAATATCTTTTTCCATGCCTTCACTTTTAGTCTGTGTGTATCTTTGGCCCTGAAGAGAATCTTTTGTAGGCAGCATACTGAATGGTCTTGTTTTTTTAATCCAATCAGCCATACCATGTCTTTTTATTGGATCATTTAGCCCATTGACATTTAAAGTGATTATTGCTAGGTATGTCCTCATTGTTATTTTGTTACCTGTTTTTTGGTTGTTTTTGTCATTCTTCTCTGTTCTTTTCTTCTTTCTTTCCTTGTGGTTTGATGATTTTCTTTAGTGGTATGCTTGTGTTCCTTTCTCTCTAGTTTTTGTGTGTCTGTTGTAGTTTTTTTATTTGTGGTTACCATGGGCTTCCTATATGTAGACCTATAAATGTACCTACTTTTTTTTTTTTTTTTTTGCAGTATGCGGGCCTCTCACTGTTGTGGCCTCTCCCATTGCAGAGCACAGGCTCTGGACGCGCAGGCTCAGCAGCCATGGCTCACGGGCCTAGCCGCTCCGTGGCATGTGGGATCTTCCCATACCAGGGCACGAATCTGTGTCCCCTGCATCAGCAGGCAGACTCCCAACCACTGCACCACCAGGGAAGCCCTGTACCTACTTATATTAAACTGGTAGTCATTTAAGTTCAGACACATTCTAAAAGATATATATATATATATATATATTTTTTTTTTTTTTTTGCGGTATGCGGGCCTCTCACTATTGTGGCCTCTCCCATTGCGGAGCACAGGATCAGTGGCCATGGCTCATGGGCCCAGCTGCTCCGCAGCATGTGGGATCTTCCTGGACCGAGGCATGAACACGTGTCCCCTGCATTGGCAGGCGGACTCTAAGCACTGCGCCACCAGGGAAGTCCAAAGATCTATTTTTTTCTCCCCTCCCCCCCTTTTTTTAATGTCTTATTTTACATCTTTATGTACTCACTTGAAATGTCAATGGACTAAGCACTCCAATCAAAAGACATAGTGTTTATTCCTTTATTGATTATTTAGTTATATTTGATTTTACAATTTTTAGTCTTTTAATCATTGTTCTGGCTTACTTAAGTGGTTGATCCTCAGCCTTTACTATATATTTACCTTTACTAATAAATAAACTATATTTACCTTTACTAATAAATAAAAATAGGATTTTTCCTTTCCTATAGACACTTCTTGCCATAGCCTATTATTTTTCACTTAGAGAAGACCTTTTACCATTTCTTTTAGGATAGGTTTAGTATTGATGTGCTCCTTTAGTTTTTGCTTGTCTAAAAATTTCTTTATCTCCCTTTCAATTCTAAATGATAATCTTTCTGGGTAGACTATCCTAGGTTGCAGGTTTTTCCTTTTCAGCACTTTGACTATATCATGCCACTCCGTTCTGGCCTGCAAGATTTCTGCAGAAAAATCAGCTGATAACCTTATGGGCATTCCCTTGTATATGACTTTTTGTTTTTCTCTTGCTGCCTTTAGAATTATCTCTTTATCCTTAACTTTTGCCATTTTAATTATGATATTTTTTGGTGTAGATCTGGTTGTATTCATCTTGTTTGGGACCCTCTGTGCTTCCTGTACCTGGATATCTATTTCCTTCTTTAAGCTTGGGAAATTTTCAGCCATGATTTCATCAAATACATTTTTGACTTTCTTCTCTCTCTCTCTTCTCCTTTTGGGACACCAATAATGCAAATTTTGGTATACTTCATATTTTCCCAGCAATCCCTTAAGCTATTCTCATTTTTTATTTTTTTTTTAATTTTTCCTGTTCTGATTGGGTGATTTCCATTATTTTATCTTATAGATAACTTATCTATTCTTTGGTATCACCTTTGTCTTTCACAGCTGAGCTCTCCACTAGGCCACTCCCACTTTTGTCCTGGTGTGGAGCTGCCAGTTAAAGTGCTAGGTGTGGGTTGGGGCATTGGTTGTAACACTCCTTACACCAGTGTAGAGCTGCATTGTAAAGTAAGTGGGGCCAAAGTGGCGGCTCAGCTCAGGCTGTGGTGTGCACCAGTGTGGTCACAGGAAAGTGGCCTGTGACTTATGCAGTTTCAGCCTGCCTTCTCTTCCTGATTTGGGGAATAAGCAAGTGTGTGCATACTCCTCACGAGTGGAGTCCAGGCTTCCCACAGTCCTCCTGTTAGTCCCACCAGCGTTTTAACAAATCTAGGGGACTTGTCTTCCCAGTGCTGGACCCCAGGGCTGGGGCATCCAATCTGTGGCTCAAACCACTCACTTCTAGGAAGGGTCTCCGTCCATGTAATCTCCCTTTTTTTATGAATCTTCTCCCAGGGGCATAGGTCCTGACCATATCACTTCTCTTCCCTTCCTACTTGATTCCATATGGACCTTTCTTCAACCTTCATTGTGCAATAGTCTTTTTGCTAGTTCCCAGTTAGTTTTCAGTGAGAATTATTCCACATATCAATGTATTTTTGATGTGCTCATAAGGGGAGATGAATTCCACATCCTCCTACTCCAACATCTTCATCTCCTCTTGATTCAATTAGCTATTAAGTCCAGATATGATTACACACTGATAAAATCATATAGAATTCAGCATCAATACTACCCTTGTTCAATTTTGTATTTCTATAAGTGTTGAAAAATTACTATAAATAAGTAAATAAGATGATAGGAATTTTTCCCCCAATGTCATTCAATTCTCTAAATTAGTTCTGACAAAACTCACACATCAAAAACTATCAAAATCATAAAAATGTTAAATATATATTGGATGACAGCTCTATTAGACACTCCTTCTTTGTTATTTGCTAAAAGCAAAGAATTGAAAGTCATCTGATGTTCAAAATGATTCTCTACCCAGTAAATAGAGTCATGCTTTGTCTCAGTTCTAATAAGGGTGGTAAAATGACTTTACCAAGACTTATCATACAATTTTTAATTAGTGCTGCTGCATTTTCACTTAAAGGCAAATTATTTAACCTGAAAAACATAGAAAAAATTGGGAAAAGAAAGTATTGGGAATTGATGTGTACTGTTTCCAATTCAACATTTTTGATAAAATGTTTTTGTTGTTGCACACTTTATTTTTTAATTTTTTAAATTTTAAAAACATTTAATTTTTTTTATTGAAATATAGTTGATTTACAACATTATATTTGTTTCAGTTGTACAGCAAAGTGATTCATATATGTACATATATATATATATTCTTTTCCACACACTTGAAATAAACTTTCTTTAAAACTTTGGGATTCATAATTATCATATTAAACCTACCATTTAATTTTATTGGTAATGTCAGTCCATATTGTCATACAATTAGATCAGATTTATTAGTATTTTATTGTTTCAAGAACACTGAAGATTAGTAGATAAAAACTACTATATATAAAATAGATGAACAATAAGGTCTTATTATATAGCCAGGGAATTATAACCAATATCCTGTAATAAACCAAAATGGAAAAGAATATGAAAAAGACTATATATATATATATCTAATCACTTTGCTATACACCAGAAACTAACGCAACATTGTAAATCAGCTATTCTTCAATATATATGTATATAAAGGCTTGGTTAGTTCAGGTTTAAAAAAAAAAAGAGCAATGAAGAACAGTCAAGTAAATTCAGACAAATGGTAGAAGTCTACAGTATTCACAAGCATCCTCATTATCACAGCTTCTCCTTTCCAGAATTTATAGAATTATAAGCTAATTGCTTAAACCTCAAAATTTTTAGGTACATTGAAAAAAGTATCAAGTAATTTGCGGTTCTAAGGATGGTGTATTTTTCAGCATTAAACTCTCTAAAGAGAAGACCATATTAAATTAATTTTATTATGTAATAGAGGGACAGGCCTTAAAGAAAAAGAGAAATGGCTAGATTTTTCATTTACTAGACCTCAGTTAGACTTCTATTTTCACCTTCTAGTCTAATTAGCAGTCAGTCCAGAAGTTTATGGATCATATTCCATGGAATCCACAGAGTCTTCAAAGAGGCCAAGGGACTGGGAATGCAACAATGGAGTGAGGGGCATTTGGCCTCCCCTCTCTAATTTCAAATACAATAATTGAGATTTTTTTTTAACTTTTCATTTAGAACAATTTTAGATTTACAGAATTATTGCAAAGGGGTAGTACAGAGAGCCTCACACCTGGATACCTCACACTCAGTTTCCTCTATAATTAATATCTTACATTAATATGACATACTTATCATGATAAATGAACAAATATTGATACATTGCTATTAACTAAAACCCAAACATTATTTAGATTTACTTGGTTATTCTCTAATGTTGTTTTTCTGTGCCAGCATCCTATTCAGGGCATCACATTACATTTAATCACTGTGTTCTTAGGTTCCTCGTAAGTGTCAAAGTCTTCTCAGGCTTTCTGTGTTTTTGATGATCTTGACAGTTTTGAGGAGTACTCAACTATTTTTTAGAATGTCCCTCAATTGGTATGTATGTGATATTTTTCTCATGATTATACTGAGGTAATGTTTTGGGGGAAAAAGACTGTAGAGTTAAGGTACCATTCTCACCATACTAACTATATGACCTATCAGTATTAATGTTCACCTTGCTCACCTGGTTGAAGTAGTATTTATCAGGTTTCTCCACTGCAAAGTTACTCTTTTTTTCTCCCTTTCCATATTGTATACTTTGGAAGAAAATCAGTCTGCAGCTCATACGTAATAAGCAGGAAATAATGCTTCATCTACTGAAAGATGTAGTATCTACAGAAATTAAGATTACTCTGTGTGGGAGATTTTTAAATTCTCAACCATTTATTTATTTAATGATTTATTTAATCAGTAAGGGCTCATAGATAATTATATTATACGTTTGGTTATAAGTCAGTAATACTGTATTTCTTTGCTCAAATTGTTCCAGTTCTTCCATTGGGAGCTCTTTCAGTTCGCTTCTGAATCCCTTTGACATACCCCCATTATTGTAGAGTTGTTTTTATTTGCTTATTTGTTTTGAGCACTTTATTAATTTCTGGCACTACAAAATGCTCCAGACCCATCTTGTATATTCTGTGTCCTAGTTGTAGAATCAGCCATTTCTCCAAGGAGCTCTGCTTCCCTTTTTTGGAGAATGTTAATAGAAATCAAGATTTGGGTGCTATGTATGTTTATTGTTACTTGTCATTGCTCCTAAGCCCTCTCAGCTAACAGAACAAGGAGTTATATGTGTGTATACTAACCTGTGGATACACATATATTTATAAATATTTCTATAGGTCGCTATCTTAGCGATATTAAGTAACACATGAGTCCATACTGATGTCTCCAACAATAATCCATTAGACAGGAATCATAATCATTGTTATATTTTATTGCCATTTTTATTGATTATTTATTTCTTTTCATTTTAAAAATTTATTTTATATTGGTGTATAGCTGATGAACAATGTTGAGTTAGTTTCAGGTGTACAGCAAAGCGATTCAGTTATACATATATATGTAACTATTCTTTTTCAAATTATTTTTCCATATAGGTTATTACAGAATATTGAGTAGAGTTCCCTGTGCTATACAGGAGGTCCTTGTTGGTTATCTATTTTAAGTATAACAGTGCGTACATTTATTAAATGTCAGACAATCTTGTAGAAGTATTAGTACACTCATTTTAAGGTAAGGAAACAAACTTTGAACGAAAATTCAAAGCTATGTCTGCTTGACTCCAAAATGTCATTCTTAGTCACTATATAACACTACATAAAATTACATATAAATAATCTCCTTCAGATATTACATATTTGATTACCTCTCAAAACATTCTCATAAACATAATTAGAGGGCTTCCCTGGTGGCGCAGTGGTTGAGAGTCCGCCTGCCGATGCAGGGGACGCGGGTTCGTGCCCGGAGAGGCCCGCGTACTGCAAAAAAAAAAAAAAGGAAAGAAAAGAAAAAACGAAAACAAAAACATAATTAGATAATGGTGTCCAAGCTGACAATACAAAGGTTCCAAGCTCCATCCAGTCTCAGAGTCCTACTGTTGAAGGGACACTGCCTGCAAACCTATGAAGGTTAGATTTGTGAATGTTTTTCCTCTATAAACTATGTCATAATTGGTACTTGTTTATTATTTAAAGATGAAATAGCTTTGTTCAAGCTCATCTAGGTTAATATACATTTCGAGTGATATAATTAGGAAGGAATGTCCTATGTAAAACACATAGAGTCTAAATAAATGACTAATAGTTTTTGTAATGCAGCTTATTCATAAGATAGGGTCTGACTGTGCTCTGTCCTGTTTTTCCCTATTCAGGGAGGAAGAGAACAAGCTGTCATAAATCTTATGGAGAAGATTCCTGTGCAACTTTGAGTATGAGAGAAAGAGGACCAGAAAGAACAAAATATTTCCTTGCAACTTGTATCCTCTTTATCTCCTCCCTTCTTCTGCTCCTAATAGTATAAGTACCAAAATTCCTGAGCTTATTGGAAACATTTGTAAAGAAAGTAAGGTTCTTGGGGTTCTCCCTGGAGATTTTGATAAGATAGCCTAGACAAAGCCCCAGATTATGCATTTTTTATGAACACCAAAGGTGATTTAATGGCTGTGTTATCTATTGCTATTTCCACATGACAAAAATTAACTATTCTTGTTTTTCAAGTAACTGCCAGAGAGGTAAATTAGAGAGAGAGACAGATAGATAATGACACTCCTTTTGTACTGACTGGATTCATATTTGAAAATGCAAAAAAATAAACAAATAAAACAAACTCAGTAGTTTAATATAATTTGAAAGGAAGAAGGAAGTTAAGTGAATTATACAACTCAACATTGGGCCTTTAGCCAAATGTACACTGTGTTTCAAAATAAAAGAAATGGGTAACTTTTCCAAGTACAGTTTGCCCAGTGTGTGAACTATTCACTAAGCTTAAACAATTGGTGTAGATTCAGTTACATTGAGAACATTTTTGCTCATTTCCTGGGTAATTATTCCTTCTATTGTGTAAGAGCTAAATTTCTAAGTAGATTAGTATGTGTGAATACTGTACTCTCCCATTGTTTTGCCTGAATTGTTCTTAATGACATACTTTGGGGTCTTGGGTTTGAAGCACATTGGACCTCTGCAAAGAATCCAAAACACAAGGAAAGTAAACCAGAAAAAGACAAAAATATAGTAAATAGATATAAAGTAAAATCTTTTCATAGCTGCCTACTGGTTCAGGCATAGTATTTGAGTGGTCCAAAATTTCTATCCCAATATCTGAATTTTCCACCACCAGCATGAGTTTACTTTTTTGGAAATATAACAGACACACAAAAGTGTACAAATCTTAAGTATCCAGATAAATTTTCCCAAGTAAACCTATCTGGGTAACCATATCCATATCTCAAGAAACAGAGTAATATCAACATACAAGAGCTTTCCCCTCTCTTGTACCCACTTCCAGTCAGTATTTCCCACAATGAAAAGCACAATCTTGATTTACAAAATCATAGATTTGATTTGTTTTTTTTGAAATTTATATTAATGGAATGATACAGGTGGTCTCTTTAACTTTCTGACCTTTTTCACTCAACATTATAATTGGGAGATTTAACCATGCTGCAACAGTTGTATTTTTTTTATCTCTATATAGTACTCCATTGTTGAAATATACCAATATTTATTTGCTCTTGATGGGCATTTGAAGACTTTCCTGTTTGGTTTTTACAAATATTTCTGCTGTGAACATTCTAGTTCATATTTTTGGTATATATATTTTTTCAATGCATTTTCCTTGAGTTCAACCTAAGGGTTAAATTGCTACATAATATTATATGCACAGGTTTAAGACATACCACCAAAGAGTTTTCTAAATTAGTTGTGCTGATTAATAACTACACTAACAGTGCATGAGAGTTTTAGTCCCATATTCTCCCCATCACTTAGTATTTTATGTAATTTCATTTTACTCACCTTGGTAAGTTGTATTATGCTGTGGTTCTAATTTATATTTCCCTGTTGATTAATGGAGTTGAGTAACTTTTCATGTTAATTTGTCATTTTAACATCCTTTTTTGTGAGGTGCCATTTCAAATTTTTTGCTTGTTTTTCTATGTGCTGTCTTTTAAAAAATTGATTTGAAAGATATATGTGTCTTTGTGTATATGTGTGTGTGTTTATACATATTTATGTATATGTATATAGGTGTACAGTATATACATTCTGTAAGTCCTTTTTGTATTATCTGTATTTCAAATATCTTCCCTGATTCTGTGACTTGAGTTTTGGTCACTTTATGGTGTCTTTTGATATTCTTGGTCCAATTTATCATTTTTCCTTTATAGTGAGCATTTATATCTTATACAAGAATTATTTGCTTACTATCAGATCATTCCAATGCTCTAGTTTTTTCTAAAATATTTATTGCTTACCTTTCACATACAAATCTACAATCTGTTTTTATTGTAAGACTCCAGATATGTTTTCCCCCAATAAAGATACCCAGTTGACCCAGTACAATTTAAAGTTGACACTTGAACAACATGGGTTTTAACTGTATGGGTCCACTTATACATAGATTTTTTTTCGATAACTGTAGGCAGTCCTACACAAATCATGGTTGGTTGAATCCATGGATTAAGGACTGTGGATATAGAGGGCTGACTATGGGACTTCAGCATCCACTGATTTTGGTATCCACTGTGGGTCTGGAACAAATCTCCCTTGGATACCAAAGGATGACTGAATTAAAAAGACCAATCTTTCTTCACTGTACTGAAGCCAACTTTGTTATAAATCAGTGCCTCATATATATGTGGGTCAGTTTCTGGACTCTATTTTATTCCATATGTTTATTTTTTATTATTTTACCAGCACCACACTGCTTTAATTAATATAACTTAATAATCTAACTGAATATCTGATAGTATGGCACTTTCAGTTTCATTTTCATCAAGATTGTCTTGATTATTGGCCTTTTGCATTTCCATATACATTTTAGCTTGTCAATTTCTATTAAAAAACTGCTATAGGGCTTCCCTGGCGGCGCAGTGGTTGAGAGTCCGCCTGCCAATGCAGGGGACACGGGTTCGTGCCCCAGTCTGGGAAGATCCCACATGCCGCGGAGTGGCTGGGCCCGTGTGCCATGGCCGCTGAGCCTGCGCATCCGGAGTCTGTGCTCTTCAACGGGAGAGGCCACAACAGTGAGAGGCCCTCGTACCGCAAAAACAAAACAAAACAAAACAAAACAAAAACTGCTATGATATGTATTGGGATTGCATTTGATGTATTGATCAATTTATGGAGAACTGACAAGTGTACAACACACATCCTTTTATTTGAGATTTCATTAATTTACCTTAAGATTTTTTTCAGTCTAAACATCTTACACAACTATTTTTTTTTAATGTGACTATTAGCAATCTGTATGTCTCCTTCAGAAAAATGCCTATTCACGTTCTCTGCACTTTTTTTTGTTGTTGCTGTTGTAGAGCTGACACTAATATAATTTTGTAAGTCAACTATACTTCAATTAAAAAATAAAATAAAAATAAATGAGAAGACTATATTAAGAAAATCTTATACAACTTTTGTTAGATTTATTCCTCTATATTTTATCTATATTAATGTCAGTTTAAAAAATATCTGTTTAAAATTTAATTTCTGGTTTTAGTGTATAGATTGATTTTTGTTTTTAATGTTATATACAGAGATCTTACTGAATCCATTTATTAATTTTAATAATTTGTACATTCTGTCAAGTGTTTTACACACACTATCATGTCATCTATGAATAATAACAGATTTTAATTCTTCCTTTACAAACTTTATTTTTCTTTTTTTCTTACTGTGCTGTCTAGGACATCTCATACATTATTGAATAAAAGTAGTCAATTGAGCACTCATGTCTTTTTCTCAGTCTTTCCCTCTTCCTTATTTAGGTTTGATCTTCTGTTCTTTTCAAGTAACTCAAAGCAATTTTCAGAGCCACTGTTCTCCAGGGCTCCATACTCTCTTCCATCGCTCATCAAGTGATTCTTTTTTTTTTTTTACATCTTTATTGGAGTATAATTGCTTTACAATGGTGTGTTACTTTCTGCTTTATAACAAAGTGAATCAGTTATACATATACATATGTTCCCATGTCTCTTCCCTCTCGCGTCTCCCTCCCTCCCACCTTCCCTATCCCACCCCTCTAGGTGGTCACAAAGCACCGAGCTGATCTCCCTGTGCTATGCGGCTGCTTCCCACTAGCTATCTATTTTACGTTTGGTATTGTATATATGTCCATGCCACTCTCTCGCTTTGTCACAGCTTACCCTTCCCCCTCCCCATATCCTCAAGTCCATTCTCTAGTAGGTCTGTGTCTTTATGCCTGTCTTACCCCTAGGTTCTTCATGACATTTTTTTTCTTAAATTCCATATATATGTGTTAGCATACGGTATTTGTCTTTCTCTTTCTGACTTACTTCACTCTGTATGACAGACTCTAGGTTCATCCACCTCATTATAAATAGCTCAATTCCTCATCAAGTGATTCTTAAGATGAAAGTTTTGATCATTAATTTTCAGCTTTTTATTTTCCAATATATGTATTCAGATATAATTCACTTGAAAACTTCATCTGAACCCTACAACTTCTGAAGTGCCATGTTTTATTAACATTTAGTTTAAATATATGTGTTAATGTCCACTGAAATGTTTTATTAGATTTCTAACTTAATTCCACTGCAATGATAGAATATATTCTATAAAGTTTCATTCTTTTTATGTTTACTGACATTTTCTTTATGACCAATCAGCCAACCTTTGAAAGAAGTAAATCTCACTCTGGCAAGACTCTAAGAAACCCAGTGGGAAACAATAAATAGAATGTCAAAAATAAGTGAAAGTAGGAAAAAGTTCTCAAGACTGGGGTCTATCTATGGCATAAAAATAAAAAAAAAACTGAAATAGACCTATAATATAACTATATCAGACTTCCATAAAATCAAGGGGAACCACAAGCAACTTACAGCTATTTCAAAAGTGGAAACTTTGTAGAAGAAATTACAGAATGCAGTCTCTACATTGTATCATCCTTAATTTCCAGAATCAATAAAAAAATTACTAGTCATTGAAGAAATATGAAAATGTGATCCATGATCTAGAGGAAAATCGGTCCTTATAAACAGACTCACAGATGACTCAGCTCTTGGAACTAACAGCAGGGCCATGATTAGGATGAGACAAATGATGTGCTTAAAGTACAAACTTTCAGGAGGCAATCATTCTCAGCATTGTGCAAATGTAGGATCAAAACTTTAACAAACTTGGGACTTCCCTGGTGGTACAGTGGTTAAGAATCTGCCTGCCAATGCAGGGGACACGGGTTCGATCCCTGGTCCAGGAAGATCCCACATGCCACGGAAGATCCCACATGCCACGGAGCAACAAAGCCCGTGCTCCACAACTACTGAGCCTGCGTGCTGCAACTACTGAAGCCCGCATGTATAGAGACCGCGCTTGGCAACAAGAGAAGCCACTGCAATGAGAAGCCCGCACACCGCAATGAAGAGTAGCAGCTGCTTGCGGCAACTAGAGAAAGCCCACGCACAGCAACGAAGACGCAATGCTGCCAAAAATAAATAAATAAATTATAAAACAAAAAAAAGTTTAACAAACTTAAGAATGAGAACCTCCTTAAATATTGTGCACTCAGCACCTCACTTGCATTGATGTAGTCCTAGCCCTAATTATCTGACAAGGGCTTATAAGTAACTGTTTTAAAAATGCTAAAGAATTTAGAGAATGAAGAGTATAGTGGATGAAAAGATGTGAAATTTCAGGAGAGGTTTCAAACCAAAGAAGAACCAAATAAAAATACTAGATCTGAAAAATATATGAATTAAAAAAGATATATATGCTGAATAGACTTAAAGGTGGATTAAGCACTACAGAGGAAAGAATCAAGAATCAAATGCAACTTGAATGCATTCAAGTCTAAGGATATTGAAACTGATACACAGGCTGATAAAAGGGAGCCTCAATAACCTGTAGAAAAATATCAAGTAGCATAACTTCATAGGCAGAAATCTTGCTCTGAATGATTATGTGAGTAAGAAATAAGCTCCTTCCTTGTTCAAGGTTTTATATTTATGGATTTATTTGTGTAATAGTTTAATTTTATGTGTTAACTTGACTGAGCTAAAGAATGTCCAGATAGCTGGTAAAACATCATGTCTGTGTGTATCTGTGAGAATGTTTCTGGAAGAGATTACATTTGAACTGATAGAATAAGTAAAGATCACAAGGGAGGCATCAACCAATCACGACTGTGGAATTCCTCAGCCTCCAAAATCTCAAGCCAGTTCCTATAATAAGTTTCTCTCTCTCTTTCTTCTCTGCATCTACCAATGGATATATATCTTTCCATTGATTTTGTTTCTTTGGAGAACGCTGTTGAGTACAGTTTGTTATTACCTTTATCAACAGACACATCCAGTACTTAATGTTGGCAAGAGAAGTTCTGTGGAGTGTTTGAGGGCATTTGTCTCTGGCTCTCCATCACATCACACCCCATCAAATGATTCTGAGAAAACTAAGCTTTTCAAGAAAATCTTTTCAGCTTAAAACAACCATAGTTGGCTTATGTTCTAGCAAGTAATGATAAAATTTAACAATAACTATAATGAGAATATGCCTTGTTCTAAGCATATCTACCAATTCACAGGTTTATGTATTTTCTTAGTTATAGAATAATTTCATTCACATAGAATGTTAGCCACCATGGCTAAAAGTCAAAGCGTATAGAAATTCAGATGAATCAATCTCCAGCTCTAAATTATTAGGAAAAGAAAATATAGACAATATCATATTATAATTATCAAACTTACTAAGAGACTAGATCTTAATTATTCCCACCACAAAAAAAGAAATGATAATTATGTGATGTGATGGAGATGTTAACAATCATTACAATGACAAATACCTTACAACATATAAATGTGTCAAATTGACATGTAAACCTTAAATTTATACAATGTTGTATGTCAAATATATTTCAATTAAAAAAATGAAAGGAACTAAAGTATGTAAACTCAGATTTACATATTCACACACCTGATGATCTATATCTGTGTTTCTATCTCTACAGACTGTGGAAATAATTATTTTCTTAACAAATATGTCATAGAACATATTGAAAGCATTTGAGGCCTTAAGTTACTTTCTTAAGTAACAGCTCCACAGTGAAAACACGACTTCTATTCTGAAGAAAATTTAGCTGCATATAGAAATGAGGAGAAAAAATGACTTATTTAATAAACAAACATCTACCTATCTCACACATAGTAAATTCATGACCATTTCCTTTATCTCTATTTCTTTCTCTTTCAACAATAGTTCATAGTTAGAATTATCAGAACATCTGAAGACATGTAGAAATATCTTCAAAGAAAATATTCTTCAAAACTCTAACCACAACTTTTTCAGGTTGTCACCATCTGTCATATACCCATCATTTGTCTCCAATAACTGGCTACAGACTGTATCCACTTCATTATTTTTGTTATTACTTGCAATTTCTCAAATTCATATCTTAGACTAAATTTTTTGCTTTTTTATTGATAATATAATGGGTTTACAAGAATAACAGTGAAAACAATTTGAGAATGTCATATAGTTCTTATGGTTTATAGATGGGCATTTATCTGAACCCTTTTGCTTGATGGTCCCAGAAGAGCTGTTTGATCCTTTATTTTATTCCAAGAATGAAGCTCCTCAACCATATCCTTTTCTTCAGATACTTTTCTTCATAAATCTACTTTTCTTTAATATGAGGTTAGGATTAGATTATAGGTTACAAAAAGCATCCCTTCAAGGATTTAGCAGTAGTAAGAACCAAGAAATATTTTAACCGTAGAACTCCTCCCAACTGCATGATTCCCAGTACAATAGTGTTTCTGATGCTTTTTAACTAAGCACAGAAAACACATTCTCAGGCTGGGTTTTGCCCTCTTTAGGTTTGACCAAAATCTCAAAATGTAAAAACTGACTGCCAGGGTAGCAGAAGATGTGAACAGGTGAGCATTGCCCAGCAGTAGTGGCATATTCCTGAGATTTCCTCAAAGTGAAGGTAGCTTGGTTGTTTTAATTTTGAATTATTATTTATTCCTTTACTCACTCTGTTTGTAAAAAGTTTGAGAGAATGGCTGTCATATTCTTCTCATTGCTACTCTCTTCTCCTGGGGGTAAGTCTGTACTCTTTCTTAAGGGATAAATTCTGTCTGACTCTGAGGTTGACTGAGACCTGAAGTCATATTTTCCAGCTTGGCCTCTATCAATAATAATGGTAATATTTTGGCTCTACCTTCAAACATTTGTTTTATTTCTTAATATTGTGCAGAAGCTGGACCAGGAAAAGTAGTGTTAATAGGTCTCTAAAGGACCCATTTGTGTTTGGGCTGAGAACATTGAAAAGTAAATCAGAATTTTTATATAAAATATACATGAGTAGAGTCTTTTGGTATGGGAAGGGCATTTGGTTCTCTTCCTTAAACTTTAGTATAAAGGGAGAGAATCCTTGGTGCTTTAATAAGGATTATATCGAGCCAGTCTTGACCCCTGCAGCCTTTGTGAGAGGCTTTATATCAATCTTATGGTATAGTGGCCTTGGAGGTAACTACCTTATGCATGATTTAACCTTAGGTGAGTGCTTCTTTTTAAACAAGATCTTGGACAAAGGCGGTGTAGTCATCAGAATGGCCTTGGGAAGAGCCAGGAAAGGACCCAAGGCAAAAGGCAGCCAAATGAGTGGCCTCAGGGGATGCATTCAGGTCTGCAAGACAGAATTTGTAGATGCCAGCAAAACTTTCTACTATGTCTTAATAAAGTCAAAGATTTAATTGCTGGCACATAGGATCTTAGCAAATTATAGCCCTAAGGCCATGTAGCAGGCCCTGCTTTTCCACAACTGGAGCTGCTGAGGGCAAACACTCCCTATAAGGGAAAGAGTCCTTAATGCCTTTTAGTGATTGGTCAGCAGAACAGTATTGGCAGTTTCTAAACTGCAAATCAGTTTAGTTCCCTGTGTGTTACAGAAATCAGGTTTTAGCAGAATACAGACAACAGTATAACCATTAACCCAAATTTTATTCTGTGCTCAGGGCCATGGAGGAAGCTGTAGAAAGGTTAACTTTTGGACCCATCTGATGCTGAACACACACTCAAGGGATACCCATCTCCCATGACATGACCTCAGATGGGCTACTCATTTGTTTAACCAGAGCACACTTAAATAGATTCCTCCACATGCTCGCTTCTCTCCAATATAGCAAGTCTTGAGTCAAAACTAACGTCTTTCTGGGAGTTTGTTCACAGCCAATTTTGAGTTCACAGGTCATACTGTGATGGTTAATTTTATGTGTCAACTTGGCTAGGCTATGTGCCCAGTTGTTTGGTCAAACACTAGCCTAGATGGTGTTGCAGAAATATTTTGTAAATGTGATTAACGTTTCCAATCAGTTGACTTTAAGTAAAGGAGATTATCTTTATAAGAACAAGAAACTAGGTTTTTATGAGAAGGAATTCTGCCTCAGGACTGTAACATAGAAACTTTGCCCACAGTTTCAGCCTGCCACCATGCAGATTTCAGACTCAGGACTGCAACTTCAACTCTTGCTTGATTTCCCATATGCCTATGGATTTTGGACTTGTCAGCCCCCCAAATCATGTGAGTAAATTTCTCAAAATAAATCTCTTTACACACACCCACAGTCACTTGTACCCCTCCACATATATGTATATATGTACATATGTGTGCCTATATTTATATTATTGGTTTTTTTTCCCTAGAGAACCCTGAAGGTTCACATGGTATCTGGATATGTGAATCCTTATAATCTAACTGGCACCCTAGAAAAGTTAAAACTAGGAATAATTTCTCCTTTCATCAAATGCCATTGAGTTTATGCTATAATCATGATGCATGTTAAGTACTGGTTTTCAGAAGCCCGAGTTTGCCTGGAATAAATGCTTTAGGGAATAGCTTCTTTTCTAACTGTGGTGGCATTGTGGTATTTTTGTGTCTTACCACCTCTTTGAAATTTTTAATGTAATGCACATCAGAAACTTGTCTTAGATTTTCTGAGACCCTGAAGAACCAGGCCTGTCTAATGATGAAAATTTTAGGCTGCAATTGCTGAAAGAACTCCTTTTTCTACTAAATTACTAAGAACCCATCTGGCTATGACTGAGGAGAATTAGAAATTGAAATAAATACTTTGGAATATAAACATCTATTTCTCAAGGGCAAGAAAATTTTATTTTGATATTTGGTTTCTTTGGACCTGAAGTTGTAATGGGATTTAACGTTTAACTTTTAACTTCCCTTAGGAATTTGATAAACGAACTGAAAATGTAGTCAAATTCGCAATATCCTTATGCTATTAGCATTTACTTATTAGAACTTTTTGCATTTTATCCTAATTATATCATATAATTTCATTGCAGAATCTCTGATAATCTATTTTAATTTGCATGACTGGACAAAATTTGGTTGAGAAACATAATAGGAAATAAATCATAGAATGACCTTTGAGTTGACTTAATTAATGTGTTGTTTTGAGTCATTTCACCATTTTTTTACAGGCAAAATCTAACTACCCACTTGCCATCCTGGAAGGATAGACTAGTCTTGGAGGAATGACCTTGCAAAATTGATACCAAGACAGTCCTGATTAAACTGCTGAACTCATTCCTCAAGGGCAATGACCTTACCCTTCATTGATCATAGTTCAATGGTCAAACCCAGTGAATAAAGAGAGCAAATACTGAAAGAGTATTGGAGAGAGGAAATCAGAGGTTATCATGGGAGCCTAGGACTAGACCTGAGACATCTGCTGATGATTTCCAGAAAAAATCCTGGAGAAATTTAAGGGTAACTGAAATTTTTGTACAGTAGGTGAAGTGAAAACAGAAAAAATAGTGTTTTCATAATGTGTGCATGACTCCATCTTTACCCCTATGTTATTGTGACCTAAAATGAGCTTAATTTATACTTATAGGTTTCATTGTATTATTTTTTACTTAAATAAAAATGACTACCAGAATGACATGCAAAGTGGCAAGCCCTTCCTAGTTCACAGGAAATAATGAAGTTATTTTAAACAAATTGGTTTTCTTCTCCCTACATTGAGGACTTAATGTTTAAAATGTATGAAGTCAAGTGTCTGCTTGTTTGTGAATCTCTAAAGCAGGAATTTACTTTTGAAAATGAGATGTTGATTATTGTGTGCAATTAAATGGTAAACTAGAATTTCATGACTGGAACTTGGCTTTTGAGGTATTTTGTTTTGACAGCAGAATTTTCAGTGCTGTTACTTGTGTTGGGGGTTTTGTGTGTTTGATCATTACTTTTTAAAGAATTTCAATATATTTAGCTAGGACAAAGTCTCCAGTTCAACATAAGCTGACCTACAGCCTCTTGTTGATTTATGCATTTATGTGACTTGGCTAATACCCAAAAAGCATTTTAGTTTCTGCTTGTCCAGAAAAGTGTCATCTAGATTCTTCTCTAAGATATCTGATTTCCCTCAAAGTGATATTTTCTGTTTGCACAATTTGGTGTCAGATTTAATCTTTTATTTGAAGCTGAAATCTATTATTTTGTTAAACTATACAAAGTCTTCTCTTATCATCAAACACACAGAAGCACACACAAATATAAAACAAATAACAAATTTCAAAACAGCAAGGTACAAAAGTAAAATGAATTTAGTCTTTAGATACAAAACAACTCTCAGGTTAGCATCTGGATGCTCCCAGTTACTAGCTACATGACCTCAGCCATCGTGACTTATTGAGTGGAGCAAATTTTAAACTTGGTGGATTTAAATTAAATTTTTCTTACTTTTCCTTTTCCTAGCCTTGAAAGTTCCGACATCCTACAGTGAAAATTGAAGATATCTGAAGACCTTACTTAGTGATTAATGCCTGTCTTTTGGGTGTTTTAAATAATAAGCTTGCTTTAACTAGTGGCTACCAGTGGGGAGAGGGAAAAGAGGAGGGGCAATATAGGGGTAGGGAGGAAAAGTTTTATTAAGGGATTATATGAAATCATGCATGTGAAACTTTTGAAAATTGTAAAGCACTATAGAATTTAAAGAATCTTTCATTCAACTTAAGTAAGTAAATAAATGAATAAAAATAATGAGATTGTTTTGAAAGCAGTGAGGAGTCTTTCCAAGAGAATGGCTTGTGACTGGATGCTATACATTTTTTGCTTAAGAAGGTGTCTGAAAACTTTTCTAGAGCAAGTCAGGGTATACGTAGATAAATAAAATACATCTGCATAAGGGAATATATATATATATATATATATATATATATATATATATATGTAAGAATTTCAAAATCCTTAACAGAAAATTGTGTCTAAATATTATTTATTTTGAAAAATGAATCAATGAAAGAACCATATAGAGAATATTCCTTATAATCGTTCTATCAAATCTATGTCATATGTATACTATGGAGTGCAAAATTAAATATGATTAATCTGACATAAGGTACACTTAAAACACTCAAAAAAAAGAAAGAAAGGAAAGAAAAGAGAAGACAAGAAAAGAAAAAAAGAAGAAGAAAAAAGAGAAGAAAAGAAAAGAAAAGAAAAGGAGGAAAAACACAGGCATGCCTAGAACTGGGAGAAAGTTACAAACTGCCTTAGACAACACCATGTTTTGTAGCTGTGTTGATTCTGCCCCATTCAGTTATCCAGGTGTGTTTAGTTCAAAGCATTTACTCAGCAAAATTTCCCAGGTAGTGAGAACATTCTGACGTGAGTGATAATGAGATACCTCTGTGATGTGGTTGCCAAAAAAGTAACACATGGATACTGTAAAAGGTAAGTGAAACCCAAAGAAATAATCAATGGTCTAATTTTATGTTTCATGGCTTGTCTATTATACACGAGACAATTCTTAGATACTGAAGGCCAATAAGATAAATTGGTTATTCTTTTTTCTGAAGTGAAAATAATCTTGCTAAGTACAATATCACTAAAGAGGTATGAATTATTTTCAACCTGACTTCATGCATATTTTCTCATTTTGTCCTGATTTTGAAAGATCGTGTAAAATAATTTACAAAGTCATAATACAGTTCAATAAGATATTTTTTAAAAATTCTAAAATGGAAAAAGTTTCTTCTTTCTTCTTTCCCTCTAAAATTTCCTTTCTCCCACAATATTAGTGTATTCTTATTCTTTCAATCTCACTACACATATGTTGAAAAAAATCTCAATAACTTTACCATATTTCCAAATAATTTTGAATTTAGAATCAATGCATGAAAATCTTACAAGCAATAAGTTGGACAATCCACTTTTTTTATTTTAAAAATGCTTATTCAATATTTTTATACATCTTTATTGGAGTATAATTGCTTCACAATGCTGTGTTAGTTTCTGTTGTACAACAAAGTGAATCAGCCATAGGCATACATATATCCCCATATACCCTCCCTCTTAAGCTTGCCTCCCACCCTCCCTATCCCACCTCTCTATGTCGTCGCAAAGCATTGAGCTGATCTCCCTGTGCTATGCTGCTGCTTCCCACTAGCTATCTATTTTACATTTGATGGTGTATATATATGTCAATGCTTTTCTCACTTTTCCCCAGCTTCCCCCTCTCCAACCCCCATGTCCTCAAGTCCATTCTCTATGTCTGCGTCTTTATTCCTGCACTGCCACTAGGTTGATCAGTACCATTTTTTTTTGATTCAATATATATGCATTAGCATACAGAATTTGTTTTTCTCTTTCTGACTTACTTCACTCTGTATGACAAACTCCAGGTCCATCCACCTCACTACAAATAACTCAATTTTGTTTCTTTTTATGGCTGAGTAATATTCCATTGTATATATGTACCACATCTTCTTTATCCATTCATCTGTTGATGGACACTTAGGTTGCTTCCATGTCCTGGCTACTGTAAATAGTGCTGCAATGAACATTGTGGTACGTGTCTCTTTTTGAATATGGTTTTCTCAGGGTATGGGCCCAGTAGTGGGATTGCTGGGTCATATGGTATTTCTATTTTTAGTTCTTTAAAGAACCTCCATACTGTTCTCCATAGTGGCTGTATCAATTTACATTCCCACCAACAGTGCAAGAGGGTTCCCTTTTCTCCCCACCCTCTCCAGCATTTACTGTTTCTAGATTTTTCGATAATGGCCATTCTGACCAGAGTGAGGTAATAGCTCATTGTAGTTTTGGTTTTCATTTCTCTAATGATTAGTGATGTTGAGCATCTTTTCATGTGTTTGCTGGCAATCTGTATGTCTTCTTTGGTGAAATGTCTATTTAGGTCTTCCACCCATTTTTTAATTGGGTTTTTTGTTTTTTTGATATTGAGCTACATGAGCTATTTGTATATTTTAGAGATTAATCCTTCATCCGTTGTTTCGTTTACAAATACTTTCTCCCATTCTAAGGGTTGTAGTTTCATCTTGTTTATGGTATCCTTTGCTGTGAAAAAGCTTTTAAATTTCATTAGGTCCTATTTGTTTATTTTTGTTTTTATTTCCCTCTCTCTAAGAGGTGGGTCAAAAGGATCTTGCTGTGATTTATGTCATAGAGTGTTTTTCCTCTAAGAGTTCTATAAGTTCTGGCTTTACCCTGAGGTCTTTAAACCATATGGAGTCTATTTTTGTGTATGGTGTTAGGGAGTGTTCTAATTTCATTCTTTTACATGTAGCTGTCTAGTCTTCCCAGCACCACTTATTGAAGAGGCTGTCTTTTCTCCATTGTATACTCTGCCTCCTTTACCAAAGATAAGTTGACCATATGTGCATGGGTTTATCTCTGGGTTTTCTATCCTGTTCCATTGGTCTATATTTCTGTTTTTGTGCCAGGACCATACTGTCTTGATTACTATAGCTTTGGAGTATAATCTGAAATCAGGGAGCCTAATTCCTGAGCTCCGTTTTTCTTTCTCAAGATTGCTTTGGCTATTCAGGGTCTTTTTTGTTTCCATACAAATTGTAAAATTTTTTGTTCTAATTCTGTGAAGAATGTCATTGGTAGTTTGATAGGGATTGCACTGAACTTGTAGATTGCTTTGGGTAGTATAGTCACTTTCACAATATTGATTCTTCCCATCCAAGAACATGGTATATTTCTCCAACTGTTTATGTCATCTTTGACTTTTTTTATCAGTGTTTTATTCTGAGTACAAGTTTTTCACCTCCTTAGGTAGGTTGATTCCTAGATATTTTATTCTTTTTGTTGTGATGGTAAATGAGATTGTTTCCTTAATATCTCTTTCTGATTTTTCATTGTTAGTGTATAGGAATGCCAGAGATTTCTGTGCATTAATTTTGTATCTTGCAACATTACCAAATTCATTGATTAGTTCTAGTAGTTTTCTGGTGGTATCTTTAGGATTATCTATGTATAGTATCATGTCATCTGCAAACAGTAAGAGTTTTACTTCTTCTTTTCCTATTTGTATTCATTTTATTTCTTTTTCTTCTCTGATTGCCATGGCTAGAACTTCCAAAACTATGTTGAATAAAGTGATGAGAGTGGACATCCTTGTCTTGTTCCTGATCTTAGTGGAAATGCTTTCAGGTTTTCACCATTGAGTATGATGCTTGCTGTGTGTTTGTCATATATGGCCTTTATTACATTGAGGTAAGTTCCCTTTATGCTCATTGTCTGGAGAGTTTTTATCATAAATTGCTGTTGAATTTTGTCAAAAGCTTTTTCTGCTTCTATTGAGATGATCATATGGTTTTTATTCTTCAGTTTGTTAATACGGTGTATCACATTGATTAATTTGCATATTTTGAAGAATCCTGCATTCCTGGGATAAATCCCACTTGATCATGGTGTATGATTCTTTTAATATGTTATTGGATTCTGTTTCCTAGTATTTGTTCAGGATTTTTGCATCTATGTTCATCACTGATGTTGGTCTATAATTTTCTCTTTTTGTGATATCTTTTTCTTGTTTTGGTATCAGGGTGATGGCGGCTTTGTAGAATGAATTTGGGAGTGTTCCTCCCTTTGCAATTTTTTGGAAGATTTTGAGAAGGGTGGGTGTTAACTCTCCTATAAATGTTTGATAGAATTCGCCTGTGAAACCACCTTTTGTTTGTTGGAAGATTTTTAATTACAGTTTTAATTTCATTACTTGTGATAAGTCTGTTTGTATTTTCTAATTCTTCCTGGTTCAGTCTTGGAAAATTGTACCTTTCCAAGAATTTTTCCATTTCTTTGTAGTTGTCTATTTTACTGGCATATAGTTGTTTGTAGTAGTCTCTTATAATCCTTTGTATTTCTGTGGTGTCAGTTGTGATTTCTCATTTTCATTTCTAGTTTTATTGATTTACATCCTCTCCCTTTTTTTCTTGATGAGTCTGGCTAAGGGTTTATCAATTTTGGTTATCTTCTCAAAGAATCAACTTTTAGTTTTATTGATCTTTGCTATTGTTTTCTTCATTTCTATTTCATTTATTTCTGCTCTGATCTTTATGATTTCTTTCCTTCTACTGACTTTGTGTTTTCTTTGTTCTTCTTTCTCTAGTTGCTTTAGGTGTAGGGTTAGAGTGTTTATTTGAGATTTTAATTCTTTCTTGATGTGAGATTGAATTGCTATAAACTTCTCTGTTAGAACTGCTTTTGCTGCATTCCATAGGTTTTGGGTCATCCTGTTTTCATTGTCATTTGTTTCTATGTATTCTTTTATTTCTTCTTTAATTTCTTCAGTGATCTCTTAGTTATTACTAGTGCACTGTTAGCCTCCATATGTGTTTTTTTTACAGTTTTTTTCCTGTAATTGATTTCCAATATCATAGCGTTGTGGTCAGAAAAGATGCTTGATACAATTTCAATCTTCTTAAATTTTCTGAGGTTTAATTTGTGACCCAAGTTGTGATCTATCCTGGAGAATGTTCCATGTGCACTTGCGAAGTAAGTGTATTCTGTCACTTTTGGGTGGAATGTTCTAAAAATATCAATTAAGTCTGTCTGGTCTATTGTCTCATTTAAAGCTTGTGTTTCCTTATTTATTTTCTGTTTGGATGATCTGTTCATCGGTGTAAGTGAGGTGTTAAAGTTCCCTACTATTATTTTGTTACTGTCGATTTCCCCTTTCATGGTTGTTAGCACTTGCCTTATGTAATGAGGTGCTCCTACATTGGGTGCATATTTATTTATAATTGTTAGATCTTCTTCTTGGATTGATCCCTTAATCATTATGTAGTGTCCTTCCTTATCTCTTGTAACAGTTTTTATTTTACAATCTATTTTAATATATGTGAGTATTGCTACTCCAGCTTCCTTTTGATTTCCATTTTCATGTGATATCTTTTTTCATCCCTTCACTTTCAGTCTGTATGTGTCCCTGGGTCTGAAGTGGGTCTCTTGTAGACAGCATATATATGGATATTGTTTTTGTATCCATTCAGCCACTCTTTGTTCTTGGTTGTGGCCTTTAATCCATTTACATTCAAGGTTATTATCAATATGTATGTTCCTATTACCGTTTTCTTAATTCTTTGTTTTGGTTTTTTTTTTTTTTTTTTTTTTTGGTGGGTCTTTTTCTCCTCTTGTGTTTCCTTCCTAGAGAAGTTTCTTTAGTATTTGTTGTAAAGCTGGTTTGGTGGTGCTGAATTCTCTTAGCTTTTGCTTGTCTAAAAAGCTTTTGCTTTTTCCGTCAAATCTGAATGAGATCCTTGTTGTGTAGAGTAATCTTGGTTGTAGGTTTTTCTCTTTCATCACTTTAAGTATATCCTGTCACTCCATCTTGGCCTGCAGAGTTTCTGCTGAAAGATCAATTGATAACCTTATGGGGATTCCTTTGTATGTTATTTTTGCTTTTTCTTTGTTGCTTTTAATATTTTTTCTTTGAATTTAATTTTTGTTAGTTTGATTAATATGTGTCTTGGTGTATTTCTCCTAGGGTTTATCCTGTATGGGACTCTCTGTGTTTTCTGGACTTAGGTGACTATTTCCTTTCTCATGTTAGGGAAGTTTTCCACTATAATCTCTTCAAATATTTTCTCAGACCCTTTCTTTTTCTCTTCTTCTTCTGGGATCCCTATAATTCAAATGTTGGTGCATTTAGTGTTGTCCCAAAGGTCTCTGAGATTGTCTTCAATTTTTTTCATTCTTTTTTCTTTACTCTGCTCCTTGGCAGTTTTTTCCACTATTCTGTCTTCCAGCTCAGTTATTCGTTCTTCTGCCTCAGTTATTCTGTTATTGATTCCTTCTAGTGTATTTTTCATTTCAGTTATTGTGTTGTTCATCTCTGTTTGTTTGTTCTTTAGTTCTTCAAGACCTTTGTTAAACATTTCTTGTATTTTCTCAACCTGTGCCTCCATTATTTTTCCAATATTCTGCATCATCTTTACTATCATTACTCTGAATTCTTTTTCATGTATATTGCCTATTTCCTCTTCATTTATTTGGTCTTGTAAGTTTTTACTTTGCTCCTTCATCTGTGACAGAATTTTTGCCATCTAATTTTTTTTTTGGATGGGTGGGACTGTGTTCCTGTCTTACTGGTTGTTTGACCTGAGGCTTCCAACACTGGAGTTTGAAGGCTGTTGGGTAGAGCTGGCTCTTGGTGCCAAGATGCAGACCACTGGGAGACCTCACTCCAATTAATATTCCCTGGGGTCTGAGGTTCTCTGTTAGTCCAGTAGTTCGGAATCAGAGCTCCCACTGTGGGAGGTTCAGCCCAACCCCCAGCTCATGAACAATGATCCCGCAATCTGCACTGGGTTGCCAGAAAAATAAAGAATACAAATAAGAGAATACCAAAGAGTGAAAAATAAAATTAGACTAGGAAACTAACAGATATGTTAGAAATAATATAAAAATAAAAATATAGATGAAACAACAACTGGAAGGTAAAACAGAACCACAATAGTAAAAAAGAGAAGAAAAAAAAAAGGTGGAAAAGTCCTTGGTTGTGTGAGGTGGGGCTTAGGCAGGGGCGGGGTTTAGGCAGTGGGCAGGGCCTATACTTAGGACCCACAGGGCTGGAAAAGTCCCTGGGAGGGGTGTGTGGGGTGGAGCTTAGGTTCAATGGAACAGAAGGGTCCCAGGTGTACCTCTGGTCTCAGAGGGCATGCAACACAGCCTGGCAGCCCAGCAGGCTTCCGGGCTCAAGTGGGCAGGGCAAATGCCCTCCACTCTTCTCCGACTCCTCCAGTCCTAAAGGTCCCCTCCCACCTGCCTCTCCTGTTCTTCCCCGGCCTCCCTCCTATGCCCCCAGGACCAACGCAGCCAGGAGGGGGCCTCTAAGGGCATAGCACTTTGTCCGAGGGCTGGGGAGGCTTCCCAGGCCAATTGGGCAAGGGAAACACTCAGTGTGCTCCCCCCTGATCCAAGGCCCCGAGGGTCCCTCCAGGAGTGGAACCCCCTCCCCCCTTCCAGTCACCCCTCAGGGGCGCTGGTCCTGTCCCACCTCCACTTCTCATCCCCCCTCAGTCCCCCGACATCCTACCGCTTCACCTGGGGGTTCCTCCCATCTTCTTGGGTGTTGAGGTCCCCCACCAGTATCCGGCAGGCACCCTAGTTGTGGGGAGATACAAACTCTACTTCTTCCCACACTACCATCTTGAATCTGTCCCTCCCCATTCAATTTTTTTTAAATGCATTTTTAATGAGCTAAGTTTTGGAATTTTAACTAGAATATAATAACTTGAGCTAAAATGCTACTAGGGCCTTCTGTTTTGTGAAATTAAAAAAAGAATCATTCTTGAGGACACAGTCAAGTTAGAAAGTCTAAGTGACAACCATGGGCAGCATGAATTGAGCAGAGGCATTCAGAATCAGAACCTGATTTCTAATTCTGCATAAATAGCTATGTAATCATGGAAAACTCACTTCATTTTTCTGTGCTAATTTCTTCTTCCTCACAATGGGACGAAACACATCTTGCCTGAGTGTAATTCTCCACAATCACTAAATCACTTTTCCTATTCAGAGGAGTGTTAAAAATTACCAAATATGATTCTCCTGTAAGTAAGGGTGCCTGCTGGGAAAAAGCCATAATGTCTCCAGAGAAAGGCGATATTGCAGATGTTTAAGCAGATGGTGTCCAAGGAGTCAAAAGAGGGGTATGTGAGGTTTGGCATAACTAAGTCTCATGCAGAGTTTGGTGTAAAAAAAAAAATTCTAGCCATTCAAGCAAGAGAAAAATGAATAGAACAGCAGCAGTGTGTGCTTTATTTAGGTTCTTTTCCTCCAAGAACATTTAGTATCAGTGGCCAGTAGGAAATAGGAAGTGAGGAAAAAACAGAAAATGGAGATAAAAGGAAGTAAAGGAAAATATAATGAGGAAACTCCAAGGTGAAAAATCTAAATCAGGGCTTCCCTGGTGGTGCAGTGGTTGAGAGTCCACCTGCCGATGCAGGGGACACGGGTTCGTGCCCTGGTCTGGGAAGACCCCACGTGCCGCGGAGCGGCTGGGCCCGTGAGCCATGGCCGCTGAGCCTGCGCATCCGGAGCCTGTGCTCCGCAACGGGAGAGGCCACAGCAGTGAGAGGCCCGTGTACCACAAAAAAAAAAAAAAAAATCTAAATCAGAACCACTGGGTAGAAGAATTAAAGTTTTATAAATCCCCCTGAGGATTAAGATTACTTAAGTAATTTCTGTACAGAATAATAATTTTATTATTAGAACTTTGAAAGGAAGTTTTGTTGTGAAGATCCCCTATGCCAGTCATTTTAAACTGCTTGGATTTGAGTTTGAAGAATCTCAGTTTCTTCTCTCTCCAAATGTAGAAATTATACAATAAATGCTATTAAAGGTGCCACACAATATTTTTCAAATTATTTTTGAACAGAAATAAAATGGACACAACATAGTATGTAATAATTTTAATTTGTACAATTGAACCAACCACCATAGAACTTTAGGACTGGGAAAGTTGGGAAATGTTCATGGCCCCTGACCCAGCAAAATATTCAGTGGTTCAATTAAGATTGAACACATCATTGACTATATAATCACATTATAGATAGCTTTATTACTTATTGTTATATCTGGTATTTCTCATATGATATATTCGTACATATGCAAAATAATCACACACATACACACATAGGCAATCGTTAGTGTTTCAGGTTATCTATTTTTATGTAACTATGTAAACTATCACAAAAGGTAGTGGTATAAAACAAAACTATATTCTTACCTCAAAGATGCTGAGAATCTCTGATCCGACAAGATGAAAAGAGTATGGTTTGTTTTCTGCTCCGCAATGTAGGGGAACTCAACTGGAGAGACTCAAATCTCAAATCTCAAATGGCTGGGTGCTGAAACATCTGGGAGGTGTTTTAAATCACAGGATCACAGGTTTGGAGCCTGGACTGTGTTGACTTGAAAACTGCACTCAACTGGTAAGGGAGACCAAACAGGTTCTTTCCTTGTGGCTTCGGCTTCCTCACGGCATGGTGGCCTTAATGTAGTTTGATTTATTCCAGGAAGTTCAGGGCTCCAAGAGCAAGTGTTCTAGTAAACAAGATGGCTGTTACATAGCATTTTATGATCTAGCATCAGATGTTAAATGGTATTATTTCTGACATATTCTTCTAATTAAAGCAGTCACAAGCCTATCCATACTCAAGGGGAGGTGAAAAAGATGCCTTTCATTTAGAGGAGCATTAAAATTTTTACAGCCATTTTTTTTAAAACCACCACAATAGTGTTAATGATAAGTATTTTAAAAATTTTTCTATTACAGCTGAAATCTTAATTGCCCTTAGTTTTATTCATTGTAATAAAATATATCATTTTATTTTTATTATTACTGTTTTTTCAGATTGGTTCTAAGTAAAAGAATAACAGTGGGATCTCTCGAAGGGGTATAGATTGCTCCCCCTATGTTTTCTCTCTAGTATGTTATGAGCTATGTGGTGAACTGTCCTAAGAGAGAGACGTTTGCAGGTAGCTGTAAGACAGCTGATTTTTGCTCTCAGTAAAGTAAGAACAAAGTCCTAGTTAAAAGCACTAGGTGTCTGTTGTAGACATAGGAGCAAGAGAGTCAGCCTCTTGTAACCCAACTAAGAAAAAAAAATTAAACAGCTAGAGGATGCCACAAAGTGAAAACTATCCTTCACTGCTTAGCCTCACTCTCCCCATTGCCTGCCAGACTGGCTTTTCATGGTGCTACAATTCCTTATCTTTCATTCCTCATCTGTTCTCTAGGATTTTTATTCTGTTGGTTAGTCTTACTTTAGTCGAAAGAAATATATTCCTGGCTATAACCTGATCATAAGCTTTAGAGAGCCATAGTCTGGCCCTTCTCTGCCTGTACTTCCCTTTATTGGGCAAGGACTCCTGGGAACCAGGGAGTCTGTCCTTTCTTCTTGACCATGTTTTAGGAGGCCCAGATGCTGGAATTCCCTACCTGTAGAGACCTAACCCACTCCCAGATCTATGCAGTTTCCTTTCCATGTCATTCCTCCTCAGGGCAGACCTCTGTTGCAGGCATGTGCAACCTTATAAGCTTGAAGGATGGTCAAGCGGTGGCTTTTTGCTTGGAAGGAGGGGTGTGGACAGAGCTTGAGCTTGTGGCTTAGTCTGTCCAAATACATTTATATGAGATCGTTTTGGGTGGTAAATGGAGCTAGGGTCTGGGCCAAGACTTCCATCTGTACTCTTCTCCTGAACTCGCAAATGTTGGGAGTGGGCCAGTTCCAACTTGTTTTTTATTTGGTAAAAATAAGAGATAGTTGGGCTTCCCTGGTGGTGCAGTGGTTGAGAGTCCGCCTGCCGATGCGGGGGACACGGGTTCGTGCCCCAGTCCAAAGGGATCCCACATGCCGTGGAGCGGCTGGGCCCATGAGCCGTGGCCGCTGAGCTTGCACGTCCAGAGCCTGTGCTCTGCAGCAGGAGAGGCTGCGGCGGTGAGAGGCCAGTGTACTGCAAAAATAAAATAAAATAAAATAAAATAAAATAAAATAAAATAAAATAA